>NC_092330.1:29744757-30047787 GCF_036785885.1 Coffea arabica
TTGGCACTCCTACCTGTTTGAACACTGTAATCCGCAGAAATATGTATTCAAAGGAAATACCATACAGGAAACCAAGAAATTACAGCATCTGCTCTTCGGATTGCGAATTGTAAAGGCAAAAAAGAAAATTCTTTTACCTTGACACGGTTTTTGGTGCCAATCTGCTCCACTTTATGTACAAACTGATCAAACGAGAAATATGGTAATAAACGAGAGTGCCATTCAGCATACAAGCCAAGTAGGTTCCCCAGATCACTGACCTGTAGACATAAGTTAGCATAGAAAAAACTTTAATATCCTCTGAAAGCATAGCATGAGGGATCTCATAAGTTACCTTTACAAATTCAAGCATGCATCAAGAATACTCATCTTAGTTAAAAGACATGGTTAAATGCAATATCTACCTTTACCTTGAACATCATTTATTAATTAATCATGCTAGCAGCCCCTCTTCACCAATTTTACCTAATCCAATAAACTTTTCCACTATTGATTAACAAGACAGGACTAACAATTTATCACCACCATTTTTTTTTGTTGTGTAAGTGGGAGGGGTTGAACCCCCGAACCGCCCAACCCACCCCTTTCCACCACAATTTATCTCTATAATTTTCTCATCTCAAGCATCATTCTGTCACTTCAAATATCTAAATTTTAAAAAAGAAAAAAGAAAAACAGAAAGGAAAAAAGAACCCAACAGGTAAAAAGTTCAGCAGCTGATAAATAAACAAGAAAATAAACAAAAAGAGATGGAAAATTGTCCGACCTCATGACCGCGGCCGCGGTACTTAAAAGCACGATGGAAATGGCGGAGAATATGCCCAATTCCGTCGTTTGAGAGGAGGAGATCTGGGGTAAGCTTAGGCCTCGTTCTGGGAAGTCTCTTGGGCTTCTCTGCAGCAGAGGCAGAGTTGCTTTGAGCATTATTTTCGAAAGTTTTCTTCGAATAACTGTAAGCAGATCCACTTGGATTTCTGTTCAGATCTTTGTCAATAGCATTTTCGTCATTGTTGTTCTTGGAGCTTGAAGATGGTGGGTTTGATGGGCAGTCTCGTGACCAGTGGCCCGGTCTCCCGCACTTGTAGCAGCCTGTCGGCGCTGCCGCAGTACCGCCGCTGCCGCCTTTGTCCATTTTTTCCCCGGAGGAGTGGGTGGTCGGGGGTGGGGCCGTGGGGGATATGTTTTAAGATCTGTGATGAATGTTTTAGGGGCTGGGGGGTTTATCTTCTGGCGGGAAGATTAAAAAAATGGAGGGAAAAATAAATTTTGCTTAAATGACTTTATTGCCCCTAGATTTGAAGTTTTAAAAGCTTTAAAAAATATATTAAAAAAAGGAAAATAATTTTCAGAGGACACAAAAAGAAGTGAAAGTTGATACATTTTCACTCGTATCTCCTAAGGTTGTGTTTTGATTAGTGGATTTGAATTTGTGAAGGATTGAAATGATTGTTCAAATTGAAATATTTTGTTTTACTAAATTATTTTACGATAAGAAGTATTAAATATTTGCACAAAGAGTCGGGGTAAAATTTGAAAACCAAAAAAATTATGGGTAAATATCAAATTGCTTCATCTTTTTCCCCTCCCTTTGTCAAGAAACATTTGCAGTCAATGTCAAAATTAATGAAAAAAGGGTGTGAGTTTGCAGTCAATGTCCCCTCCCTTTTTTTTTGGTTAACCAATTTCATAGGTAATCTGCTTTTGAAAATTCCAGCAACCTTGAAGGGGTATCGTGGTTGTCATTTAGGATCCTCATCTGTGCAAGTCAGATGTTAAGATACTCATTGAAAAATCACTATTTAGCTGTAGTACTAAAATGCTTTACCTTAGATTCTCGATCTATACTGGCAGTCAAGGCATCACTTGCAGCTTGGATTCTAGCAGATTAGAAATTTTTGGCAATTTTTTGGATATTAAAAATTGAGTTACAAAGATAAGAGAGTTAAATTATTGAGTGGATCTTTCGAACCAGGAGAAACGATCTTTCATTGTAAATTAAGATGCAAGAGAACTAGTGAATTAGACAAGTCCAAAAGGAATAAGATAAGAAATAAGGAAGAAGAAAAGCAAAAAGAAAAAAAAAAGGAATGAAAAAGAGGGTATGAGTATGACTAGAGGTGCTATCGAGCCGAGTCGAGCTCGAGTAGCACCATACTCGAGCTCGAACTCGATCAAAATTTGTGCTACTCGAGCTCGAGCTCAAGCTCGATCGAGTAAAAAAATTTGGACTCGAGCTCGAGTAAGCTCGAGTAAATATCAAGCCTGAGCTACTCGAACTCGAGCTCGAGTTTTGAAATAAATCTATAATTTTTTAAAAAATATATATAATATATAATATAATATAAATAAAATATGAAAGCTCGGTTAAGTTCGACGAGCACTCGAGTACTTATTTCTTGAGCTCGAACTCGACTCGTTAAATTTAACGAGTAGCTCGAACTCGAACTCGAGCTCGATTTTACCGAGCTCGAGTCAAGTTTTTGATCAAGTAGCTCGCGAGCTAATCAAGCTGCTCGCGAGTAGCTCGCGAGCAGCTTGACTTGCCAGCACCCCTAGGTATGACAGAAGAATCGTTATTGGATTAAGGTCTCGTTTGATAAAAGTAAATCTAAATTCTAAAATTTGAGTGCTAAAAAAATTAATTTAGTATATTTTAAGTGTTGAAAAGAAATACATGAATATATTAATCTATCTATAGTGTTTGGTAAACATCTAAAACTGAATGCTTAATAAGTTAAATTGTACAATTTGCCCTGCTATCTTTTCATCGAAAAAAAAAACCTGTGAGTTAATTAGCTTGAAATTGTTAGGTATGGAAAAGACAATAATTATTTTTAAATCAAATGAATATAAAAATGTGAAATGCATTATGAAACATATTAAAGAAGTATTACAATGCAATAATTCATCTAGCATCTAAATTCGACTTAAGAAAATCAGAAATGGTTGCTTGTAATATTCCCTATATTGTATTACCAAGGAGTTTTGCCCGAATTATGTATTTTTGTTTCAAATAATCCCATTCATTCTTCAATTGTCTTTGCATAAAGTCACCTTTATTTTCATCTTTCAAAGTTCATCTAATTCTTTCCCAACATTCTTTTTTCAAACTACCTTCACTATAATTATTATGACATGTTTCAATCAAGTATGATTCTATGAATTGTCTGAATACTTGTGAATCTTTCTAATTAGCCGTGCTAGAATTCTCTAGTTTCATACCTACATTGCATACAGATAGACCTATATAGCAAAATGTACTAAAAAAGAAACATAGAAAAAACAACAAATAAGAATGTCACTTACCTCACAAAGAGGGGAAAAAAGAATTTGAGAAGACCGGGTGAGTAGCAAGTGATACAAAAAAGTGAAAGGGAGAAAAAATAGAAACAATGCTAAGGAGTAAATTGACTAATTAGAAGAATAAAATATATGAGAGATATTGAGAAGAAGTTGAAAGTCATGAAATAGAGCGGAAAAGAAAAGAAGAAGTAGAAAAACTGTTAGGTTAACAGTATCAGCTTTTTTAATTGGAGAAGGATTTTGAATGTGGTTAATAAATAAGGGTAGATTTAATAGATAGGATAAAGTAGTTGAAGTAATTTTGCTGACTCAAATCAAAATTAAACGTTTAGCTAGGGTTTTTGTACTGAAAAAAATGCACATAAGTTCAATATCACTTAATAATTTCAGTAGATAAAGTTTTGTTTATCAAACAACCAAACCTCCTATATCTCTAAAAAAATTCAGATTCAGCAACTTTTTACTTTATCAAATAGACCCTAAGAGGTTTTCTTTTGTCTCATGAATTTATATTTTTGTCCCCAAAAAATTGTGTTCATTTTAGTTACACTAGTAAGTTAATGAAATGTGGTAATTATTCTGTCAGTTTTTGGCATTCTATCACAAATTGTATTTAAATGAAACAGAATTTATAGTTTAGAGAGCAAAGTGTCTCATTTTGAAGTTCAAGGATGGGGGTTGGAATAAAGTTAAAGGGTACAAAATGGAATTGATTTCACATACAAACACCCATCAACACATTCAAACTCCATGAAAACAAAATTGGGATCTTCTAACATACTTCAACAATCAATAAAAGTAAGAGCAAATGGTATAAAATGTCATTAAACTATTAACTATGACTATTTTTCTCACTAAATATTTTTTTGCTAAACCAAAAATATCACTCACCTTGGAATAATGTGAATTTTTGGTCACTATGTTTAATTTAAGCGTTAAGTCAAAGGGAAAGGAAGTCACATGAGCTACAAGCTAAGGATTTTTGGGGCAAAACTGTATAAAGAAAATTGAGCCAATTAAAAGAAAAGATCTTTCACTTTATCTTTGAAAGATCTATCGCCACTATCACCAACTCCCTCGTCAATGTCGTCATTGCCACTATTACCACTACTCACGATATATGCATCCACCTAGAAAAAGAGAAATGCCGGAATAGACATTGGTGACAGCTGCCACAACCATTAAGAAGTGACACTATACAAGCAGTGCGCCTATATAGTAGGTGCAGTAGCCACGCTCATTTCCTCGGTTACTCTTTTCAATCGGATTTATGGAAGGGGGTGGCTAACGAGGTTTAATCATTCACACCAAATTTTAAAAATCTAAATATCATGTTTTCTACAAGTATACAGATTGTTTATCAAATATAAGAAATATTAGGTGTTGATCCCACAAGGAAGATTGTCAACTATCGATGGTATTCGAACTTCTCTATTATTTAGACTACCACAAATAATGCAAGTAAATCTATACTACTAACATGCAATAAAAGTAGTAAAATTGACAAGAAAATGTGTCTAGGGTTATGGAATTCCTTTCTACTCATGCAAACGAAATAACTGGTTGAATGAGTTCATTATCTTAGCTATTTATGATGTAATTTCTAAATATGCGTGATACATACTTTCATCGATGTACCAACCATACCTATAACTATCCTACACCTACTAACCTAGTATGAAACTAACTATAGATTCATTAAATTTTATGAAATTACATGGAACAAGTCACTAAAACCACAAAAGATATAACATTGTATTAGTGAGTTAACTCCCTATATATAACACTTCCATGAACTAGTACTGAATTACAATGGTTATTGATGAAACAACACCTCTAGATAATCAAAACTGATGGTCAATTAATTATGATTGTAATAACAAAAGTGCTAAATAATTCGTTCAAGAAATGAGATCAAATAACCGTGGAAACTTTACTTAACAATCATAGAAGTTCATCCATCATTTCGAACACAAACTAGCAAAACATGACAGTTAAGAAAACAAAAGCAAACTTGTATTATAACTAAATATGAGAATCAATAAAAGAAATAAAGTGATAGAAGAGATGTGACCCTTGTCACTTGAACCCTAAACTCTTCATTTTCATCCTTAACTTTATCTACATCTCGCTACATACAAGAATTGGATGAAACTAACTATATTAAGTTATATTATACTAATGAACTTGGAATTCTACTGAAATGGTACATTTTGTGTAGTTTTTCTAGACTTCAAAATTATGTAAAAATGTGCCTTGAAAGGCCTATTTATAGAAGATTAAATCTCCAATCATGTTAAAGTTGGAGCAAATTGGTTCTTGAATTGCCAAAAGTTGATTCCTGAAGTCTACATGATCTCCTTGGGCAGTCCCCACCAAATTTGATCGAAAAAAATGGTCCAAAAAGGTTGTGTGAATAGAGTACAAGTTATAGAGTAAGTTAACAAGCAAAATCAGGGATCTGCAAGGTGGAAATGCAAGGTAGGTTCATGTTTCAGTTCGTGTTTCCCTTCTCTTGCATGTTTTGCACTTTTTAATCAATCTTCAACATTACTCTATTTTTGCATCAATTTCAACTGCAAATTTCTTATGATGGAAGTCAAACTAGCTCTTAGACAAAACATAAAAACTATAGTTCTTTGAGTTAGTTTTCCAATTCATCAAAAATAATCTCATTTGGAGCTCTATAGACTAATAAATGACTGAAATACCATTGACTGGTCAAACCCTCATTTCAAACTTTGACAGCATAAATGTAGCTTTGTATTTCGAATTTTTAACTATGAAAACTTATGAACTAGATTTCAATATCTTATGTGAAATGTAGTCCTATGTTGTATCTTCAAAATGATTGAAGAATCATTTCAATCCAATGCTTGAAACTCAAGATATAGCCAAAATATCAGAAGTTATCAAAACTATCAAATTTTTCTTCTTTTGAACTTGATTGCATTTCATCTTTTGAACATTTTATATTTATTTTAAATCACTTAAAATCATCGACAATAATGCAAATATCTTCTCAGTTCACTTCAATTGGTGATTGAATTATTAAATCCTCTAAAAACATGAAATTTTCACCACTTAAATCCATAAAATTGCACTTATTTCTCATCTAAACCACAACATGCAAACTTCAGTAGAAACCTAGTTAATTAACTATAAAAATAACTAAAACACACAAAAGATAAGCTATAAAACACAATAAAGAGATGCAATATAAACACTTATCAGTGGCAATCTCATGCCCCCCTCTTTGTGGCAGCATCATTCTTTTTTCCTTTGTTTGGTTTTCCATTTTGTTTTTTGAGAACTTGAAAGCTTGAACTAAAATAGTGCCCACTAGTTCAATCCATCCCTTTTCTGTTTTGGTCCCAAAATGGTGGCTATGAAATTTCATATTTCCCAGAACATAAGTGAGTATTTAAAGAAAAGAAATTGATAGTTTTATAATAGTTCTTTGCCAAAGGATATTATAGGAGTGATAAGTTGAATACTATTCTATTTGATCAAATTCATTGGCTTTTCTTGTAGGCAAAAAAATTCTATTTTTTTGAGTTTGAATCTCTTACCAACATATATGGAATAAGAGCCAAGGAGTGGTTTTGGTCTGAGGCTCTTTTTTTCGTCGGCCCTCGTGCTACTCACATGCCAGGATTGATGACAGTTGTAAAATTACAGCTCCACTTCTCTTCTTCATTTTTTTTGGGTTACTTCTCTACTTCTCTACAGCTGTACTGGTTCTGCTGAATCATTCTTTATTATTGTACTCGATAGATAGTTGTAAAATTACAACTCTATTTCTCTTCTTTTTTTTATAGCTCTTGTTTTTGTCTCCGCTCCACTTCAGCTCTGCTCCACTGCAGTTGTGCTGGTTCTGCTAAGTCATGGTTTTTTTTGTACTCGATGGAGCTGGACGATTAATGTAGTTTTTCTTTCGGCTAGAGCCACTTTCTCTGCATTGATAGTTCTCGCTGTTGCCTCTTTTTTTCCTTTTGCTGTGGACGAAATTCTTACGGTTTGGTGGCATAGAAGTATCTTCTGCTAGTCGCTTTCTTTTGTTCGTCTTTTTAAAGGTATTGCCTCCATTTTTCTCTTTTATGGGTTTTTTGGTGCTATTTTTCCGGTTGTTTTTTTATCGATTTTAAACTGGAATCGTTGTGGTTTGGCAGTACTCCCGCCATTTCCTCTTTTCTTTACTTTTGCTGCTGCTGGTATTCTTGCGAGTTGGTAGTATAGAAGTATCTTCCTCCAGTTGCTTTTGTTCGTCTTTTTAAAGGTATTGCCTCCATTGTTCTGATTTATGGTTTTTTTGTGCTATTTTCCCGGCTATTTTTTAGCTTCTGGGGTTCCATAAAGAAGAAAGAAAAAGGGGAGCTTCTTACTATTTTTCACTTCTTGTTGGAACGAGAAAAGAATGACTTCTTGTTGGAACTTCTTGCTGGTTTGATTTTCCTTGGGCTTTTTTCCCTTTTTTGCAGCCAACGTTGTATCTGTGATTTGTGGAATGAGTTTTTTGTTGTAATATTTTGGGGCTCCTAGCTTCTGGGGTTCCATAAAGAAGAAAGAAAAGGGGGAGTTTCTTACTATTTTTTTACTTCTTGTTGGAACAAGAAAAGACTGACTTCTTGTTGGAACTTCTTGCTGGTTTGATTTTCCTTCGGCTTTTTTTCCATTTTTGCAGCCAACATTGTATCTGTGGTTTGTGGAATGAGTTTTTTGTTGTAATATTTCGAGGCTCCTAGAATATAGATTATGTCTTTTTTGTTCGATGTTTTTTTCAGAATGTATTTTACCTTTTTCTTGCTTATGTGGACTTTTAAGGCCAACTAATTGTTTTGTTGGTTTCCTTGGTTTTTTTTGGTAGTGGAATGTTGTCTTTTATGGGATTTTTTTATCTTTGAAAGTGGTCTTTTTTTTTGTATTTGTTTGTTTTCTTATATCTTTGTCACCGTATGTTTTTTTTTTTGAATTTATTTTTTATTTTCTATCTTTTGTAGCTTTTTGCTTTTTTTTTTTCAGGTTTCTGCTTTGCCCTTTCTTATGTGGGGTTGTAAGGCTAGCTAATTGTTTAGCTGCAATTTTTACTATATTTTTAGTGGATTGTTTGTGATTGGCAATTTGCTTTTCTTTTTTACCTTGGTAGACTATTGTTATCTGTTTTGCTTTGTTATTGTACTTTTGTGATTGGTAAATTGTTTTCCCCTTTTCATTTATTTTTTACATTTTTTTATGGTTTGCTTTGTTTGCTCCATTTGCTTCTTGTATACTTGTGGTTGCTCTCTGTTTTTTGGAGTTTTAGCTTTTCGGTAATGCCTTGTTTGGTGCTCTCTTGAAGTTTAGTGTTTTGGCTTTTATACAGTGTTTATTTATGGTGCCTTTTATTGTATATTGCTATCATCTTTTTGCTATGTTACGTGTGCCGGAGGTTGATTCTTGCATGGTTTGTTAGACGTGTCAAGTTCAGCTTATCGAGACATCGCATGTAAAGGCAACCTGTGGGAGCGATTTATCGAAAAAGTTTCGTTATTGTGTTTTTTCTAATTTTCAGGTATAGATTTCTGCTAGTTTGTTGTTTTGCTTTCCTTAATGCTTTTACTGACTGTGTATTTGTTTCTTTTAGGGCGTGAAGGTTACTGCACTTGCAATTGATGGTAACATCGATTGTGTTAGCCAGTTACTTGTGCCGTTTAGAAAGTACCATATATCCAAGGCTCGTGTTTATAAGATCCCTGATTGTGTGGCTATTGGATCTTATCCCTATTATTGGGTTTTGACTGACCAAACTGTGATTGATGAAGTATTTGAAATAGAGGCTCCAAAACTTCCATGTTATTTTGCGTTGGACTCTATTTTTTCGTGTCACACTGTTGCTAAGATAGAAAAGTTCATAAGTAATGCATTGTGGATTAAACTGTTTTCTTTGTGATGGGTATAACTATACCTGTATGTTGTGGTTTTCACCGGTCTTTTTTGGACCTTGGCAGATATCATGGGAATTGTTCTCTGTGCCTTTCCTGCCAAGGAGGTTTATTTTGAAGGGGGACCATCTGTTGCGCGGGACTACGTAATTGTTAATTATGAGTAGGTGTTGATTTTAGTTTTGTTCTGTCTGTTATTTCTACTGGTTGTATTTGATTTGATAACTTTTATTTATTTGGCACTGTGATTGAAGCATGAAACCTATTGTATTGACACTCTAGAATGAGTTCGAGGCCCTAGAGGGGACTACTATTCTGGCTAGTATTGCAGAGAATCTGGTTGTAATCTGTATCAGGGTTAGAGTGATTGCAGATAGTTGTAGGTTTCTTTAGTTTTTACTTGGCTTTTTGCTTTTTGGTGCATGCAGGTTTTGTTGTTTGAATACAATAGTAATTGATCTCTTTGACTGTAATTTCTCGATGTCTTTTTAGATTTGTCATTGTCCACTCAATCCTTATCTGTTATATTGGTTTCGCCGAATGTGCAGCAAGTAGGAAATCGTCGGATGTAGTTTGTTGTTCTTACGTTTTGAAGTTGTTTCCTTTTTTGTTGTGTCCTGCTATGCTTCTAGGCTTTATTATGTGTTGTCTTTGACAGATCAGTATACTTTATTTAGGTTCCAGGCTAAAAGTTCGCAATTGATTTGGATGCTTCATGAACGGAGTTATGCTAACCCATGTGTATTGTTGTCTCCGGTTACTTCTAATCATATAAGTCCAGTCTCATCGATTTCTCAAGCAACTAAGTTTGTGCGTGTGCTATTCATTTTCTAGAGCTGTGGCTTTTCCTTCGTCTAATCTTCTTTGTTTTGTTAGTTAAATCAGTTGATACCCATTTTTTATTTTTATGTATGTTGCTGACTGTAGAATATGGGGACTGCTTGGATAAAGAGTAGAGTGTCTCTTGAGTATAGAATGGATAAACTATGGCACTTGGTCTGCCCACATTGTTATCTTTCTAACGATTTTGCTTTGAAATGGGGGATCATGTGCTATTATTATGGGCGAGAGGTTTATATTTACCCAAGGTATAATGTTTTTATGTTGGTTACTGTAAATTTTTTTATGTGTTGTTTCTATAGTTGCCTGATCTAGGGAATTATTGTCTTTGCTTTTTCTTTATGCTGAGCTGTTTATAAATTTGTAATGTAAGGGCTTGCATGACTCTTACGATCACGGATGAGACTGGATCTTTGAATGCAATAGCCATGGGAGACGAGGCTGAAAAGTTGATTGGTATTAGTGTTCATCGTTTATTTCAAGCGGAGCAAGAGGTGCTTCTTTTTTCTTGGATTAGACATAATAGTGAAATATTATCTTGTGTGACCAATTATTTATTATGCCAATGAGTTGTTGTTTTCAATTGGTTGACAGAATGTGCATATCACTGATCGTGTTGCAAGTGAACTCGAGGGAAAATTCTTATTGTGTTATGTTAAGCATTCCATCAATGTAATCAGGGTTGTGAAGGGTGCTCCATATACAATTGTTACTGTCTACGATGCAGATGAAATTGGAAGCACTACTTTTTGATGTCTTTTAGATGTTTATCTAATTTGCCATTCTTTGTATTTGGTTGTCTGAGTTATAGTGTACGAGACATTAGACTTTATTTGCTGGTTTTAATTAGGTTGAATTATGGTGAACTTGTAATGTTGTTGGCGCATGGATTATGTTTCTTTTTGGATCTGTATGTATTTGGATATTAATTCAATGTTAACTGCTCTTGTCATGGTTGTTAACAAAACTGATTTAGTTAATCTTGTACCACTCTTGCTGAAGTAATGGACATGTCCATTAGAAAGGGTATACCAAATGTAAGATTCTTTAGTGTTATTTTTGTTTTCTTCTTATTTTATCATGGCCTAAAACCATGCTCACTGAACTATAATTTTCTGGTATATTTATTGTGAAGAGAAAGTAAAAAATCAGATTTAGTTGTCATTACTATGATGTTTGAAGATTTATTTTCTCTCTGTTAAACTGACTACATTTGCCTTCTTAAGCTTAGAAATTATGTCCAACGCCATGTCCAAAGATAATATTATTCAGGCAATATAAAACTATCAAAATTTTCTTTAAGAGAGAATTGAAAAGAGGTGATCAATGAGAGAATATATAAGTTTTTTTTGATTGTTTATGATCATATACAAAAAAAATATTCATATCTAATTCAAAAGAAATAGCTCACCTCGTACCCTTCTTGCGCAAGTAATGGACATGTCCTTCTACAGACAAAGTGGAGTTGATTCTATAGGTGGTCCAAGCTAAAAAATGAAATTGTTGCCTGGCCTGTACTATTGTCTATCCTAATCAGGTATTCTATCACTTGTAATTACCCTTTAAAGACATGATCCTTGCTGCAGATTGCTAAGTTCCACTATGCCTTTTAATTTTGTGGTGGTCTAGCAATGGTCCTTTTTTGTACCTTTTTTTTAATAGGTATAGATACATGCTTGAGTTTGTGCTAAGTGGCTACTGATTTGTTTATTTATTTTTAATTTTGCAGATTCATTGGCAGATTGTGAGAAATATTGCTAGGCCTCAACAGCTCTTTATAGCTGCCTTATATATATATATATATCTATATATATATATATATATATATGCTTGAGTTCCACAGCTTCAGGCCTCTCCTTCTTTTGTTCTTAAGACAAACTATTGCTCTGTAGAATGCTGGTATGTTTCTACTTGAAGTTCTTCATTGTGTCGATCATGGTAATTTGTTGTTGTTGCCTATGTAGTTTACCACATGCTACTGAAATAATTGCATGCACTCTATTTACCTTTTGTTCTTGTTTGTTTGGTAAATTTGTTAGATAATTGTAAGAACTCCTACACCGAGAGTAAAGAGCTCTGTCATAGAAGCATTCAACTAGAAGAGTTTTATCTTCAGGTTAACTTACTTAACTAAATTAGTCATCCTAATATAGTAGTCATGGCTTCTCCTTTTTTTTTAGTTGCTGCATTAAGAGTGTTATAGAGGCTGTTCACTTGCTTGCAGTTAATCTGGTATTTGCTTATTGTTCTTTTGAGCTTTTTGACTTTTTTTACTAATGATGTTCAAAATAATGTGCTGATTGTTGTTGCTTAGGAGTCAACATATTTCCAGAAAGCAAATAACAAAACTATTGTTTGTGTTTTTTTTTTTGAAGACACAATCAACTATCAATAAAATCATTCCTTGATAACTATGTGGAATTTGAAATCTCATGTGGTTTCTTCCTTTTGTTAAGGTGGCCATGGGACTTTTGTTCAACTTGTCTTTTTGGAGTCTTGCTAAGGATTGATTTTAAGTGTTTTGTTGTTCTCTTTCACTTTTTGGAAGACTGTCAGGTATTGTTCCTCAGGAATTTTTTCCCTTTGTGTCATTTAACCACCAACAATTTTATTATTCATGCATTCTATAATTTACATCATTTCTGACTGTTTATCTTAGTTTAGTTATTATATGACCTTTTAAATTAATGTGTGAAATGCTAGAGTGATTTTTTCCCCTGGGATTATAATGCCCTGAAGTATAAACATTATTCTACTATGTCGAAAGGGGAAACTGATGAATTATTGAGGCATAAATGAGACACATATGCTAGGAAGAGAACTGGTTATGTAGCAGCAATGTTATTGATGCATTTATGAAATATATATCTTTTCTAGCTGTTTTGCTTTAGGCTAATTGTTCCCTAATCTCTTAAACAACCTGTGTAGTGCTAGACTGAATTGCTATGATGGACCGTAATGCTATTAAACGTAGACGTTATTCTAATATGCCGAAAGAAAAAAAGGATGAATTGTTGAGGCGTAGACGAGAGGCATAAACTTGAAAGAAAGCTACTACTATCCAATCTATTGAGACCTCTAGATGTTCTTCTGTAGCAGAAGAAAAGAAAAATAAGACAGGGTCGTCTGGTGCAAAAAAAAACAAAGCAGGTTGCATCTAATGTTCCTTCTTATTCTGTTTGCAAAGTGCAAAATTCTAAGAATAATCAGAAAGCTTATGGTTCTACTTCTGGATTATCTCCATCAGTATCAGCTCTCAATAGTTTAATTGCTGAGTCATCTGGTTGCGTGGAGCAACCAGCTATCAGTAATAGTGAATTAGCTTATCTGTTTGATAGTATGACACAACGCCTCGAGGCATCGTCATGTACCTTATCTTCATCTGTTCTTTCGGCTGATCATCATTCTGTACCTGGAGGTATACTCCTCTGAAAAAATAATGCTTTTAAAGAAATAATTGTCTGTCCATTCTTTTACACTTCTTCTTTTCTGTAAAACTTATAAATTTTTTTATCAACTTCTTGTATCAGTTCATAATCATTCCCTTATAGAAGAAGGAACACGTATAATCAATGTTGAATCATCTTGTTCCTCCAAGGATGGTAGTAATCAATAAATTCTTGTTAATACTTAGCTTCAGAATACAGGTTGGTTTTAATGAATATTATAAATTTGTTCTAGCTTAAAATGCTAATGGCTTGCATTACCTGTTTTTTTTTCCCTTTTTTTTGGTTGGTTAAAGAGGTTAATATTTACCTATTTACTCAGGGAAAAGGAAAATATCTAGAAAGGGCAGTTACTCTCGTCTAAGCCAGATTCCGATTGAATCATTGATACTGCCTGATGCACTCAACTATAAACACTATGGTGCTAAACGATTCCATTTAGAGCCACCGAGTTTTTGCTGTTTTGAAGGCGAGGTTTCTGTTGGGCATCCTGTTATGCCTCATGCACTTTTTTGTCTCTATTCTGGTATAGACGAAGAATACATTAACTTTTGAAAGAATGTTCATACTTATAACAACAATCTTGCATTTACATCGTTTGGTGCAAAATATGGTAAGAATTTGACCAAAAATATCCAGGGAGTTTACACTTTTCAAGTACAGGGGCAAGTGTATCATCTCTTGAACAGTTTAATGCCAAATGGTCACCCTCCTATTGGTATTCAATTATATTTCTATGATCAAGAGAAGGAACTCTCAAAGAGGCTTAGTGTTTCTCCTAGGTTGCGCGAGAATACTCTTAAACTCTTGATGGGTATTCTTGACAAGAATCCGTACACTAGGTTCTTTAAGAGTTTAAGAGATCTTCCTAATCTAGATGACCATAACTTATTTCTTAATTCCAATCCCGAGTTGGATCAACATCTGTATAACATAGCAATCTCTTCGGAAGTTGCTGCTATTTGGACCGGGATAGATAATGAAGCCTTGACAAGAGTGCACATATACAAGTGTATAATCATTCAAACTCAAGTCATCGGATTCAACATTATTTTGCTTGCTATGATTCACTGCAATATCCATTGTTGTTCCCTCGAGGTGAATCTGGTTGGCACTATGACATTCCGAGAAGTACCTTTTCTCATAAAAGAAAGAGGAACGAATCTGATCATGATACTCTTGCTGATGTTTCTCAAATGAGAAGTGCTGCAGACCTTATTGATATGGAAAATAAAGGCATCTCTGTTTTTAGTTTTAATTGGTTTATACAGATATTAGAGTCTAAATGAAAACCTATTCAGTAAAAATGTAAAAAACAGTAGGCATTTACCTTTTCTATAAGCAAAATGTCTGTTATAGCAGTTATTTTTTTGTTGAAATCCATAAACATCTTAGGAGGCTGATTAGAATATGATTTCTGATCTTAAGTGTTTAGTTATTTTATAGTATTCACTGATGAATAATGCTTGCTCTTTTTAATAGTAGTTCTCTCTTGATTCCTGTTATTTCTATAATATACGTCTCATGTCAATGTTGTTCCTATAATATAGATCATTGGTTCCTGTTATTCCTATAATAGTATTATGTTTTTGTTTCTTAGTTGGTTGCTAATATATATATATATATATATATATATATATATATATGTATATATATATATATATAAGAGATCAAACTATGAAATCTAACATATTAACGTTTCTGGAAAGTTATCATTCTTCTCAATAACATAATAACTATTACTTGAGATTTATCAACATAGTCCATGGATCTAGCACAACTGTTTTGCTGTCCATGTTTCAATAGATAAATTAGTTTTTGAATTTCTAATTGTTTAGTTTCTCTTTTTTTTCCTCTATAGTTGCTGAGAAAGGAAAAAACAAACGAGAAACTATTTCTGCCAGAGAATACTATTGCTATAAATTACAGATTAGAGATGATGATAGATCAATGATCTTGCACACGAGGCAATTATTGCAGCAATTTGTAGTTGATATTTATGTTATGATTGAAACTTTTAGGCTTGAATACCATAGGAAAAAATAAACAGAAATAAGAATTGAAATCCTTAAAGGTGTAGTAGATAGCATCTCTACTGGCCAGACTGAAGGTAGTAAGGTTGGTCATCGGGTTTATCTTCCTTCTTCTTTTATTGGTGGTCCAAGGGACATGAGGCAGAGGTATATAGATGCTATGCCTTTGGTGTAGAGATATGGTAAACCTGATCTATTTATTACCATGACTTGCAATAGGATATGGAAAGAAATACAAGAAAATCTAAAATATGGGAAAGAAGCTCAAGACAGGCTAGATTTGGTCTCACGAGTGTTTAGAGCAAAACTGAGATTACAAAAAAGAAAATATTTGGTGAAGTTACTGCTTGCGTGTATGTGATTGAATTTCAGAAGAGAGGTCTTACTCACGCTCATATGTTAGTTATTTTAAAACCAGAATATAAACCTCTCAATCTTGAGGCTTATGACATGATAATCTCTACTGAAATACCCGATCCAGGTACACAACGACATTTATATCTTTTAGTTATGAAACACATGATTCATGGCCCTTGTGGATAATTAAAAAAAGATAACGTATGCATGAAGGATAATATGTGTAAGAATTGGTATCCGAAGGATTTCAATGACTACACTACTTATGCAGAGGATGGATATCCTCACTATAGAAGAAGGATGAACAGTCGGTCTTGTCGCGCTCCACTTTTTGATGTGTGGTGTGTGAGTGTGTAAGATATGTATGTGAACATGTGTGAAAGTGAAAAGAAAAGACCGTGGGATTGTGAAATACGACGGTTTGGTCAAATAAAGTTCAAAAAAGGGTTTTTGAATGGAAAATGGAGTCGCCACTTGGTATAGAGTTAGGGTGTACCAAATCATCCAAAAATGATTTTTATTTTTGAAAGGAAAAAAGTAAACAAACCCTTTTAAAGAACTTTTTAGGTCTACGTAACCAAAGAAAGGGATCGGAGGTCACATTTGATAAGGGAGAAGGCAAAGGCAAAGCTTAAGGCACTCCCTTACCCTAGCCAAAGCTAGTTGCGTGACTTAGTCCCATTTTTCCTAATTTTTCTACCCAAGGTATGTATCGCATGTTGGATAAAACTAATGGATGCGAAAAGGAAAGAAAAATGCAATCCTAAACCTAAAATGTTTCTCATGAGGCTTTTAGGTCCCAACCACATGAATTGTGATGGCCAATAAGGAAAACTCTCATAAAAGTCGTGATTAATGCAAGTGAGGACTCAAGTGTAAGCGTGCAAGTGTGAGAAAATAAAGGTGTTTGTGTGTGCAAATGAATGAAAATAGGATAGTAAATACGTATAAGTGCAATTGGGTGCTATTTATGAGATAGAAAAATAAATAAGTGATAGGAAGAAAGTGGTGAGAAAGTGTAGATTGAGAAAAAGTCTAAGTAGTGAGAAGATGATATGATAAAAATAAAATGTATGATCCTAAAGGAATGCATCAAGTCGGACACGGGAATGACTCCTAATTTCATGACTTTGATTTTCCCTTGGATTAGAAGGAAGAACTAGCGTGCTAAGGCTATTTTGTAGCCAAACTCGCTCGTTTCCCTTATCGAGAGGGGACTCTCAAGCAAATATACCCTATAACTAGCATGAGGATGCAAAAAGCCTAAAATGAGGGGAAAAGGATTGGAGGAGCATGTCAAATGATAAAAACTAAGAAAAATGCATGAAATGTAGTGAACATGCAAATATGCACAAACGAAAGGAAATGGCCTATTGGGTCTAGCATTGGACTAGCCCATTCTATGAATTCCTACTAGCGTTGGACTAGTGGAAACGGAACAATGAGCCACAACTAGCGTTGGACTAGTGTGGTGACGGGAAAGGGAGCCACAACTAGCATTGGACTAGTGTGGTGACGGGAAAGGGAGCCACAACTAGCATTGGACTAGTGTGGTGACGTGCACTCATCCATCATATTCATCTACGACTATAGAAAGCAAGTAGACATGCCAAACACTCATAAACACGTAGCACGTAACACTTAGCATGCTCGACTAGGTGCAAGAGCCTAATAAAGCACTTAACACATAACAACAAAAGCAAGCAATCAAGCTAATGAACCTATTACATTTGCTAACTAAAACAAAAGGGGAAGGGGAAGAATGGACAAGAATGATCACCAGGCCATATCTATTACAAGCCAAGAGGTGTACACATACCCCATTAAAAGAATAACTTAATAAAAGCAAGAATGAATGAAATAAAGGAACTAAAGAAAGGTAAGAAAAGCAAATTAGACATGCAATTCTCACTTAGCACGTTGGATCACATAGGAGAGACAAAAAGATAAAAGAAATTATACCTCCCCCTTTTGTGGTGCTAATAAAGTGGACTAGACTTAACTTGTGCTATAGTCACCAAAGAAAGGATAACTTGGGCTAAAAACCATCAAAACAAAGGGTTAATGTACCAACTTAATGGTAAAACATGTATAAGACAATCGGAATCCACCAAAATCATCGAATCCTTCCTCAATTGCAACTTAAAAATGATCAAATAATGCATGAAAACCAAGAAAACGGAATCTTTGATCAAATTTCTAAAATAAAAAGATGACTAAAGACCCAATTGCAAACATTACTCAATCATTCGAATCCAATTGAAACATTGAAGGACTCAAAGGTCCTCAAGTGAAGGAAAGGCCAAATAACAGTTCAAATTGCAATCAACTTAGGACTTAATTGCAAGAGAATGGAATGTAATTGAGTCTTTGTAGCATTAACCAAAAACCAAGGGGATCAAATTGATTAGTTTTCCCAATTTCTTGGGTCATGGAGGCATAAGGGGAAACTTGAGGGGTTAAAGTGTGATTTTCAGAATTTAATTTCATGCAAAACATGCAGCTACGTATGGTTTAAGCTTCTGCAACTAGAACAATGAAACATGCTTCCTTTTTGTTTCAAAGTTTGCTGCAATTTTATTTTTTTGCAAGTAGGCATCAACTTCAACACTAATTTTGATCAAAACTTTTCAACCCAAACATCCAAAGCTAATCTAAGTATCATAACACACAATTTCAAAATTCAAACAAACCCAAATATAGAAGAAAACTGATGCCAAGTTCTGGAAAAACATTCATGCAACAACGGTTTGGCAACCTAAAGTTCATTTTCCAGCAAAATGTTCGACCATAGCTCCAGTAATTCAGACTTTAAACATACAAACTCAACACCCAACCTCCTATTTCCTTTCCCTCAAAACAGATTAAACATGCAACTTAGGTGGAAAGACTTGATGTGCAATCACAGAATAGAAAAACAGAACAGAGAATGCAACTTCTTTTGTTCTTGCTAAGAAATTTTGTAGCTACAAAGCTCATGTAGGTTAAAATGCCAAAACATTTCATTAAACCCAACCATTTATTCAGCAAATGCACACACATTTTCCAGATATCTATTTTAGCAGTGAAGAAATCAAAAAAAAAATGCAACAAAGACAACACCACACTTCAGCTAATGTATCAAAATGCAGTGACGGACAAGGAGCAAATGACATTGTTGTGGTCTGCTATCATGCCAAACCAACACTGCTTCAAATTACAGCCAACAAATGCGAGGGATTACCACCAAGCAACCAGCAAACCAAAAGAAAATTCAAGACATTCCATGGACTTCAGCAAACCCAAAAAAGAAGAAAAATTATTTGTTCTTCTGCTACATCAAGCTAAAAAACTTCAAGTCTATTGCAGCAAAAATTTTATGCCTATAATTCAACCATGTGTAATCTAAAACCAAACAAGAGGATCATCACACGTTTTAAGGGCCCTCATGCCGAAAGTTCAAGCAAACTGAGATTTCTTACGGCCAAACCACATTCAATAAAACTGCTGCAACACTCCTACGCAGCTTCATCTCTTTACTCAACCGAGAGACATTCATACGTAGCAATTCCGGAAAGTCATAACAGATTCAACATGCAAACAAATGCAAGAACTTGGAACAAGAGAGAGGAAACGTGAAACATGACTGCTACAAAAAGAAATTTTCGGCCTGCTAAACCTGATTCCACAACATTTAAGTGAGCAAGAAACCTATGATACACCAAAAAAACAAAAGCAACAAAAAGGTAGCAGCTTTTGGCTGTATAATAAAAAGGTATGCATGAAACATCATCTGTCCAGCAATCAGATTTCATATGAAATGAAAAATAGACAAGAGAAAGGGTTGAAGGCTACCTGTTCACTACCTTTGGATTTGCAGCTTTAGTTTGGACGCGATGCAGATTCGGATGAAGTTGCTATCTGGGCTTCTCTCGGTCTCCCTCCTGGCCGTGACTTCCTCTTCTGGCCGGTCTCTCCCAAACTTTCTCCACCACTCTTTTCCTTTTTACAGCCGTCACTCAATACTCCCTTGATCCCTCAACACCTCTCAGTCAAAATGTTACAACCATTTCCTCCGTAGCCTTTTCTTGTTGATTTCCTTTCTAGTCGTCCAACAACTCTTGCCCTCTTTTCTCTCTTAGCCGCTAACTTTACTCCCTTTTCTTCTAGCCCTAAATTTCTAGCTGTCTTCAGCCGTTGTTTTCTCTGTTTTCTTTTGCTTGTTGTTTTTCCGTTGTTTTCTCTGTTTTCTTTTGCTTGTTGTTTTTTGCTAAACTTCCCGATCCTGTCCTTCTCAACCTCTCTCACTCTTATCTCTATCCGCCGCCCACCTCTTGCTCTCATTCTTTTCTTTTTATATCAGAGAAAAACCAATCCTAAACCCTCAACCATCCTCTCTATATTTGCAGCCAAGGGCTGCCCGAACCTTTCTTTGCAAGCTGCGAAAAAAAAAACGTAGCTTGCTGTCGCGTATTCCTCTTTTTTCTCTTTTTTTTTTTGAGATTATTTAAAACAAAAATGATAATAAGAATAAATAACAAAAATAATTTAATTAACATTGGATAAAAATAAATAAACTAGAAACAACAAAGTGCAATTTCCATTTTCCCTTTTTTTTCATTTTCCATTTTTCATCGTTTTTCTCTTTTCTAAATGAACTAACCAATCAATAAACAAAAATAAAAAAAATAAAAAATAAATTGAGTAAAATTGACTAAAAATAGATAAATAAAGCCAACTAAAACAAAATTGCTATTTTTCTTTTTCTTTTTCTTTTTTCATGATTTTTCTCTTTTCCCTCTTGTTTTGTTTTCTTTTTTCCTCTTTTCCTCTTTTTCTTTCTTCTTTTTTTCTTTTTAAATTAGTAGATAAAATAAATGTTCGTAAACTAATTAAAATAAGAGACACGAAACAGGAATCAACTAAAATAAACCTAAAATAGAAACAAATAAATCTAAAATTAAACTAATTAAATAAATAAAATTCAAAACCAAAATTTTGGTGTCTACAGGTCTATTAAAGTGAGGGATTATTTGTTGGATAATAGACGGGTGGTGCCATACAATCCGTACTTGTTTGCTTTATTTGATTGCCATTTGAACGTTGAGATCTGCTCAACTGTCAAGTTAGTCAAATATCTCTACAAATACGTTTATAAGGGTTATGATCGTGTCAGCTTTCATATCCATTCAGAGAACAGCCATGAAGATGTTGATGGGATTTTAGACTTTCAATCTGGTCGTTGGGTTGTTGCTGCGGAGGCTTTTTGGCCATTTTTCGATTTAAATTGAGTGAAATGACCCCAAGTGTTTATGCATTATATGTTCATTTACCTGGAGAGCAAATGATTTCTTTCCATAAGAAAACTAATCTTGCTGATTTGGTCAATGATGTCAACTTCTCAACAATAATGGTGACTGAGTACTTTTATGTGAACCGAACAAATAAAGAAGTTCAGAATCTAAAGCTCTTATACAAGTAGTTTTCTGAGTTTCTTGTCTGGAAACCGCCTCAAGAACGCTAGTCTCGAAGAAAGTAGTGAAGAATCATTGGAAGATTAGTAGCAGTTAGCCCTAGAGAAGGAGAAAGATATTATTTGAGACTGCTTCTAACTCATGTTCGTGCACCTATTTCATTCGATGGTTTGTTAACTGTTAATGCAGTGCATATGAGTTCCTACAGAGCAGCTGCTTTTGAGATGGGATTGCTTCAATCTAATATATATATTGAAGATACTCTTGCCGACGCTGCTACTTTTCAGATGCCTTCTTCACTTAGAAGCTTATTTGCCATAATGCTAACTTTCTGTTCTCCATCAAATCCAAAATGTCTGTGGGAAAAATATGAAAGTGAGTTGTCAAGGGATTTTCAAAGGAATAGATCATTAATTGGTTATAATTCTGATTGCATCAGAATGCTTGTTCTTGAGGAGATCAATAAGTCGCTAGAACAAATAGGTAAGAGTATAGATGATTTTCACTTGGTCTCTCATCATCTTCGAGCTACAGTGGATCAGCAGATTACAAAGGAAATTGAGGCAGAGAGAAATATTTAGTTCTCAGAGAAGGATATGCTCTTGCCTTCGAGGTTAAATATGGGCCAGAAAATTGCTTTTAATACAATTATGAAACAGATTTTTTCAACAGAGGGCAAAAGTTTTTTCATTGACGACCCTGGTGGGACGAAAAAATATTCCTTTACCGTTCAATTCTAGCTACATTGTGCTCCCAAGGTTATATAGCCATTGCTGTGGCGTCATCTGGTGTTGCAGCCTCTATTCTCCCTGGAGGAAGAACTGCGCATTCGCGTTTCAAAATCCCACTTGATATGTCTGAAGCTAGATCTTGCCAAGTTAGCAAGCAAAGCTCTACTGCTAAATTGATTGTTCAAGTTAAGCTCATTCTGTGGGATGAAGCCTCAATGGCTAAAAGAGAAACGATTGAAGCATTCGATATGCTTCTTAAAGATATTATGGAATGCAGTGATCTTTTTGGTGGCAAAGTAGTAATTTTTGGAGGTGATTTTCGGCAAACCTTGCTTGTCATTCAAAATGCAACAGGAGATGTTTTAGTACAAGCAAGTTTTGTTAATTCGCCTCTGTGGAGTACTTTGCAGAAAATTACTTTAACAGAGAATATGAAAGCTATTATGGATCCTCCACTTTCTAAATTCTTGCTTCAAATTGGAGAAGATCGTCAACCAGAAGATGAAGATGGGAAGATATCTTTATGTAAAGATATGGTGATTCCTTATGATGGCAAGGATACTACTCTTAACTGGTAAACATATTTAGTCTACTCAATGTTATTACATTTGCTGTATATATAACAATTTACTTTACAGATTTTACCATTTTTTTATACTAACTATGTACTTTAATAATCAGGTTAATACAAACTGTATTCAGTGACCTAAATATGTAGTCTTTGGATCCATATCAAATGATCAACCGTTGTATTCTATTGGCAATGAATAATGTTGTTGATGATGTTAATCAGACTATCATTGATAGGTTTCTTGCAGAAGCACATGTTTATACAAGTACTGACAGGACTTTTAATGAAAAGGATCAAGGTGACTATGAAGACTTGCTTAATTTTCTCAATCCAAAGGGATTGCCTCCTCACAGGTTGATTTTGAAGAAAAACTATCCAATAATTCTTGTGAGGAACTTGAACCCAACAGAAAGTCTTTGTAATGGTACCGACTCATATGCAAGGAACTGCGACAGAATACCATTTGTGCTGAAATAGCGGTAGGCCAACACCGTGGGAAACAAGTTTTCTTGCCAAAGATTCCTTTTCAGTCCTCTGATAGCGAAAAAAATGGAATCCCTTTCAAGAGAACTCAATTTCCTGTCAAATTATGTTTTGCAATGATGATTAACAAGGCTCAGGGACAGACTCTGGATTATGTTGGAATTTACTTGTGCGAGCCCGTCTTCTTCCATGGGCAGTTACATGTTGTTCTTTCTTGTGCAAAACCTTCAGCTGCCATCAAAGGGTGTAAGCACAAATTTTGTTGCCTAAAATAAAAGACAAAAAAACTTGCACAAATATCAAATTGATTAAATCAAATAATAAGCGGGTTACAATCTCTGAAAATTCTTAAATCAAAGAAATTAATCCCCTGATTCTTTTCTTCAAATAGCTTCAATTGAAGGGCCGAAAAGACTTGTTCTCCAATTGAGAGGGTGTTTCCTACAATTTCGGCGTAGCAAACAATTGATTTGATGATGGCGTCAAACACTTGGAACTTCAAGTCTCCAACACCAATAGCAGGAGAGATTTGGACTTGGATTTGAGGAAGAAAGCTCTTGAGAAAATTTGACAGAGTTTCTCCGAAAGTTAGGGATTTTTCTTATCCCTTTGCCTTGAGGGAAGACCTCTATTTATAACCAAAATATGTAGGCTAAATCTTCAAGAAAACCCTCCAGAAATCTTCCTGCATTTTGGGTAACTTGTAACTCAAGAAACCCATTTAATTTGGGCTTAAATAGTGGGCTAACCCAAATGGTCCATGGTGAATTAATAAAGCAATCAATTCACTCTAACTTAAATGACCATTATGAATTTAATTTGATTTAATAGCCCATACAATATTGGCCTAATTTGCCCGTCCAAAACATAATGGACTTCTATAATTTAATTTAATTTAATCAAGATCGATTTAATTTATATAAATCTTGACTAAATAAATTAAATAAAATTTCTTTGTCTACAAAGGGTTGATACTGCCAGCAACTTTTCATGAAGTGGTTACTAAAAACTAGAAATATTGTCTTTCATGAAGTCCTTGAATTATCTAAGTAGTAGTTCTTATTCAGTTATGTACTACCCATATTAATGGTTTATTAGCTATTTTATATTTCGGATTTCTCTATTCTTCTTTGCTGAATCTTTTTTATTAGTTTGATCATTTTTATTTTTCCTTTTCAAAAGAATGATTAATTTGCAATGCATTGGTGATATCAAGCCAAGAATGAAGGGATGGTCAGCCCATGTAACCGTTCAGGAAAAGATTCATGTGGCTACCTCCAAGAATTCTCCTACCAGATATCAAAAAGCTGTGCTTGCTGATTCAAAGGTATGAAAATACTGTATAGTCAGCTATTTTTTTTTAATTTCTTTTTAGTAGAATAGAACTATGAATTCAAATAGATCTGTTAATGTAATGTCAGAGATCAAGAGTTGAGGGAATAATGTTCAATACTACCGTGGAATAGATGGGACCAAAATTTCATGTTTTCAAAAAATATCTTATATCAAATGCTGATGTTAGAGAAATTGAGGAAAAATATCAAATTAATGGTCTTACAATCCAATGGGTGATAAGTACACGGACTGTTATTGAAGAATTGGATGAACAGGGAAGCGATGTTTTACCGTTCAGTTCAATGCTGCAAACTTTAAAGACTTACCCCTTTATGCTGATTCTAAACCTCATGCTGTTGGTGAGCATCATTTATGGTTTTATTTAATTGTAATGCAACCATTATATGAACTTTAACTCATCTGTTTACTTAATACTTAACTATATTTATCAGACATTATGGCCATGGTTGTTGATTCAATGCCTGTTGTGCCAATAAAAAAGGACTTAGAGGAGTCATTTGTGCAAAGATTTCTCATTATGAATGAAGAGTATGTCATTCATCTAAGTTTCATAACCTTTCAAGCTCAAAACAGAACTATTTAATCAATCTCTCTGACAAATGTTTGTTAATCTGATGCTTCAATATTAGGATGATTCCTACTGTGTTATCTCTGTGGAATGCATTTGTTGAGAATGAAGGCAAGCTAATTACTGATCGATGCAACAAATATCTAGTTATTTTATGTCGCAGGCTTAATGTTGTTACTTACAACGGTAATTTAAATAGCCAATTCATTTCTACTACAATATTATTAATTGCTGTTTCTTTACCAACTGAGTTCATGCAAGTGTTATCTTTGGAACAGGAATGTCACTATCAACAAGGAATGATTCAGTTATTATTGTTGATCCACCTATAAGAGATGCAAGAACGCTGAAAAATTGGTGATTATCGCTATGTAAATGCATTTTTATGTTCTCAATTAGGACATATAGCTTAGCATTAATTTGTCTTGTTCCCTTCTATTTTGTATATACAGGGCATGCAGGAATGAAAAGGAACTGCTTATTGTCAGCGATGAGAAACCATATACTAATCAGTCTCCTAAGATGTTTTATGGACCTCAACAGAAACTAACTGCTATAACAGATGTTCTGCCAACAGAAAAGACAAGTATCTACTACCTTTTACATTTTTGTCGAATAGGTTTTCATTTAGACTCTAATATCTGTTATAAATCAATTGACGTTGTTTTTTTCCTAAAAGGTTTCCTGGGTCAAGCGTATGTTTTCTTTTGAGAACATCTTGCAAAAATATCACTATATGGCATGTGTGAAATGCTGACAGCTAACTGATGCTGACTATGGGTGCACCTACACCTGCAACCATTGCAGTGAAAAGCAGTCTGCTCAGCCATGGAAAGATGCTTATTGTAGTTAATAAAACTTTCTTGATTTACTTAATATGCTACACATATATTCATTTCTTTTGTTTTTTACATTAATTGCAGATGTCGTTTTGATATTGACCTTATTGATCACACTGACACAATAACTGCATCCATTTTCGATGAACAAGCCAAGGCATTGCTTGGGTTTACTGCTTTACAAGCAATGGATTACTTCAATAGGGTTTGAATACACATTCTCTTTACTTACTCAAAAGATTTTGTGACTGGTAACTATATGCTGATGTTTTCTAAACCCAACATTGATTTGCAGAATGAGGAACTACCCTTAAGCAAACTCCATGAAGAATTGAAGAGCAAGATGTTCATAGTGCAACTCAAAATAGGAAACACAAGAAATGATGGATCATACCAACGTTACACTGTTGCATACTATTTTGAAGAAAATACTGAAAACGCCTCATTCGGATGTCAATCACCTGTTGGCTCAAAAGTTCAGAACAGTGCCCCTAAAAACACTGCCTTTGCAAATTTATCTCCAGGTATATATTTCCTTCTGTTTGCTATGATGGTTTATTTTCCTGAAATAATAATTTCATGTTCCTTAACATAGTTATTTGACTTCCTTTATGAAACCAATGAAAATCAAGGCACTACTCTTGAAGTTTTAGCATAATCATTTAACTTTGTTCATAATTTCCTTTTGCAGAAAAAACAAGATCATCATCAAAAACACGCCGCAACCTTGTCGAAACATTTAATGAATCTGAAGAATCTACTACAAAGAAGAAGCGAAGCAAATAGTTTAGAATTAACTAATGTTGTTGAACAAGGCTCTTGTTTGCTTTAATGGTTGCCTCTGTTTTGAGCTAACTTTATTTGGCATTAAACTGATCAAGCAAACTGAATATTTATCAGTTGCTTTTGGTGAATTCTATTGCAGCTTTAACTGTATTCTCGAAATCCTTAACTCATTATGTTTATAATGCAAGAGTGATTTTTATAATTAAGTATGCTATGTTGAGTTTGCTTAGAATATAATCTGCTATTTAAGACTGTTAGACTTTATTTTTTCCAAGTTAATGTGTGTCAGAGTTCACCTAGCTATACTTTTTACTCCATTTTCTGCATAGCATTGCAGTGGATCATTAAGTTCATCAGGTACTTCTCTGATGCTTTCCTACATAGGAAGATCATCTAGATGCTTGTCACCTTTCACGTAATTAGTGATACTCTATTTTTAGAAATTTCCAGTTGTTTTATATGTAGCTCTGACACTAACTTTATATACTAAGTAGCATTGGGTAATTGCTAGTAGAGCTACAGGTCTTGAACCATAGAACTGAACGCAATTAGCATCAATTTGGCAGTAGGAATTTATTATTCTTATGCAGCTTTTTTGCTTATTACTTCCATTCACCTACCATATTTACTACCATTTTAATGTTCTGCGATTAAATACAGAGAACTTCTTCATAGTTTTAGCCTATATAAACATATGAACAGCTTTTCTTTGCAATGCCAATTTTTCCTATTAGTCCCATAGCTTTTATTGTGATACTAAAGTTTTGTAATTTTATAGTTCCTTCCTCTTCTGCCTTTCCAATTACTAATGATCAAACCAAAAAATCCCTTTGAGAAGTGGTTGGCAATTCCTCAAGGAAACAAGACTAGATTCTTCCTGTGTACGTTTAACAAAACAAAAATTCATGCAGCAGCGATGGTTAAAACTTCTGGAGAACAAACCATCTATTATATCAAAAAAAATTTCATGGAAAGCTATCCACAAATATTAAAACATATAGGTGAACCATCTTTTTATTCTTTCGATTCAGTTGCCCAGTGGTTACATATTGTAATCACTCTTTCTCCTGAAGCTTTTACAAATGCAGGTATACTTTGATTTTCTCTTTTATATTTATGTATATTGTTTCTTTGTTATACATTTCCTACATCTCATGCTTTAACTTTTTTGATAGATACAACTGTCGTTGATTCTCAAGACCTACCAACAGGATAACCATGGTGTTATGTTCTTTTTTGTTCAAATAAAACCAAACAAGTTAGTCAATGAAAACATGATTTCTTTCTTTGCTTCTTCTTGGCATAATAAGCAACTTTTTTGTATTTGTCCTTTATTGGAGATTTCAGCTACTGTATTTAATTCAATCGGCAAGATGGCATAACCATTAAATTATATCATGGTCTTTGTTGCTGGGAAATAAAAATCAAAGACAGATTTATTATGCTGAGAATCTGATTGATGAAGCTAATATGATTTTCCTGACAATCAAGGGGAATTTATCCTATGATTCTATGGCTTTTTGTACTTCACAATCACATATTCTCATGCCATGGACGCTTCTTTTGCCTATGTTGCCAAGCATTAATCTCAATGTTGAAGGTTAAAATTCCTGTTTAACTATACTTTGTTTACTTACTTTACTGATAAGGCTTACACTTACACCTTCTTTCAATACGTACAGATGATACAGCTCCACAGCTGAATTTAACTACTATTACCTCATCCATAAATCAATTTTTCAAGCATGATTGGTCATCATTTGTTTCGTTCTACCAGTTTTACATTCCTCAATCTAAATACAGCTAGCTAAATGATTGTTTTTATAGAATATATTCTCAACTTCATTGTCCTGTAAGCCAGCTAAGAATGCATGCCTGTTGTCAACAGGAACTTCCACAATATGCAGATATTCAGCTTAATGAGAATAGAACACCAACAATGATTCTCAGCAATGGATGCAAAAGTTATACCATCGGCATGAAGCAGAGATTTTTCCCACAGAACTGGAACAACTTTGTCATTGACTATGCTCTTCAGCCGGGAGAGTTATTGCTCTTTATTCCCCAATCACGCAACTCCTTTGCTGTTGTTGTATTCAATCGAAAAGGCATCGAAAAAATGTATCCATGGCGTTTTAATTTTCATCTTCAGCTCAGTTAGGCCATAATTAATCTGGCACATTTCAGTAATGTATCAGTAATCTTGCATTTTAATGTATCAGTAATCTTCCATGTTTTAATGCTTCTATTGAAATGCGATGTAAGGTTGTTCCCCATTTTCTCCAGTAGTATCTTCTTGAGGAATTTATCTGTCCTAGCTACAACTATTTCTATAGCAATGGATTAGTTTTAGTTGCTTTCAATTACTTTTTGAAGGTACATCAGAAGCCACGGGTGATGAATCCAAAAAGATATAGTATCAGCTTACAAAGTTTCAACCTGCAAGTTATTAGGTTTTTTGAAAATATAGAGAATACCTAGCTTTATAGTTTGTGATTTTGCTATCCAGTGCACTAGCCAGGTACATTATCATCATCGTTGCCAAATTCATGTAATACAATGGATTTGAAATCTTTGCATTGCGTTGAAGTTTATTGCACTTTGGATTATCAACCTTAATCTATATAGCTCAACGATATTTTTCCCTTTGTCAACTGCCATGCATATTCATACTGATATACAAAAAAAAAAAAAAAAATTGCATGCCATGCTGGATAAAAGAAGAATACACCAAAATTCAATCACTCCTTTAATCCGCATATTTTGCAGGGCATATTGTCTTTAGTCCCCTACCCGGATCGCGCGATTTATGCCTCCTAGTTGATGAATAAATAGTGTTAAGACAGGAGCAGAGGTATAGTGGAAAGATATGAGTAGAGGTGGAGTACCTTTGTTTTGAAAATTAAAATATAGGTCAGGATCTTGCATATAATTTAGTTGAAGTTCCTAATTATCTGATATAACAACATTGATACCCAAAACATATATTTCGTTTCTTAAATTGTCCTTCAAATATTTGTGAGACATTTTCACCATTTGAAATCACTTGTGAATGCTACTTGCTTACTTTCCATCGCTTTAATCCCAAAATTGGATGGAATGAGAAAAGGAACACATTTTTAATAGTTGAGTGACAGTTAAAAAAAGTTCAGCGACCAAAAGTCCAAAAATAAAGTTTAGTGACCAAAAGTCGTCTTAGCTAATAGTTTGGTGATATTTTAAACTATTTGCTCTAAAAGTAATATTGAGATTATAGTTAATCATCATGGAAGCAAAAAGCAAATGGAAAGTGGTGATAGATTGGTTGTGGTAGTGGCAGCAACTATGGCAACAAAGGTGCTAAGGACTTATTGTTTTCAACTTTATAGTTATAAAATGGTGGATAAATTAGGGGAGATTTGAAAGACATGAATGAGAATTTTGAGATGACAAGTAAATTGAGTGAATTTTAAGTGCACTCATTTTAGTCACAAAAATCCCTTCTACTAGATTTCAAATTCTCTATCAAATCTTCTAACTTCTTCAGATAAACTTGGAGTGATTTGAATTTCAATTCCAAATCCTTCCATCTAAACGGATCATCTATGTTTCAAATAGTAAAGTGCACCTCAAGTTATTAAACTTGTTCAAAATTTCATTTAGCTCACCATACAATATTTCATGTTAATTGACTCATTAAACTCGTAAAAGTAATCAATTTGATCATTCTGTCTATTTTCTTGGTTAAAATAGGAAAATTTCATGGCACGTGAGTCATAAAAATGTGAAAACTAGTAAAGTGGGATAAATGAGATTGTAGAAAAGTTTAAAGATCATTATTGCACTTTGTTAGAAAACTTTTGCAAATTAATGAATAACTAAAAAAAGAAATTTCTTACCAAAAAATTATAATGCATGATCCTTGAATTCCTAAATCTAATGAAAAAAAAAAACAAAAGAAGATGTTTATAACAAACAAAGCACCTTGATTTAAATTTATATATAAAAATATGAAAAACTCATGGCAAAACGTTTTACGAGAAATTTTATTAGCAAAAGGTAAAGAACAATGAAAGGAAATTTCTTATTAAAGATGAAATTTCTTAGTAAAAGAATTCAGTATTTCCTTTTCTATCGAAAAGGTCTTCTTTTTATTCTTCTTTGCTCCTTTACCAATACAATAGTTCCTAATAAGTTAAGTCATGAATTTTTTTGGTAGTTCTTTTTGGGATTTAAATCCAATTATGTTCTTCTTAAAATGCTTGTAATATTTGCCAAAAAGATTTGGTAATGCAATGATCATTCATGCTATAATTTTTTACTAAGAAATTTCTTTTTTATTCTTCTTTAAATTTGAAAAAAAAATTCCAAAAAGAGTGCACCAAAGATTGCTAATTTTTACTAAAGTTTCATTTAACTCACTATACTATTTTTTGTCTGGTTGATCTCATGTCATGAATTTGGTCTCCTTTAATGAAGCAAATAAACATAATAGTAGATTAATCATTTTTCAAGAGTTAGTGTGTTAAATGCCACAAAAAATAGTATAGTGAGCAAGATGTAAATTTGAGAAGGTTTAGTGATTGTTGGTGCACTTTACCTTAAAAGCAAGGTAAATTAAGATTTTAGTTTATTCCAAATGAATTTAGGTCTATCAAAAGTTGTAGAACTTCATATGTGTATTTGGTAAATTTTAGATTTAGGGAATGAGAAGAATTTGTATTCATAAGTAGAGTGCAAATTTGGCAAAATTTAAAAATAGAGAACTTGATACTATTCTATTCATGAAATTTACCAAAAAGTACTGAAATGTCATATTACCAAATCACACTATTCTTTTTGTTCTTTCACTCATCATTTTTACTCGCATCATTTCTCCCTTACTTTCCTTTTTAATTTAAAGTTTCTCTTGAATATGGTAGTTATAAGTTAACTATTCATGGTTCAGATTCACAAGTCTAAATTCTATCTCTCTTTTTCTCTCTACCACCTCTAGTTCCACTTTTTTTTTTTTTTCATTTCTTCCTTAGCTTACTATTGCTCTCTCTTTCTCTCTCCCTGACTATTTTCCTTCTTGTAATCTTGTTTATTTTCTTCATTACATGTTGCTGTTTTATTGATTTGAAGTTAATTGTAATTGGATTATTCTATTTGTAATTTAGGATTCAATAATAGAAAAATATAAAAATTGCTACAGATGTTTTGGCATCATTGGTTGTTCAATTGTGAGGTAGGACATCTATTCAATTTGTTATCTTTCAGTTTTTCCACAATTATCAATTTTGATATAATTACGTTAAAATATATTTATATGTATGTTTGAGTTAAAATTATAGATATGGTCCATTATGAGATATTTGAAGATAAAAAACCCTTTTATTTCACATAAAATTTTTTGTACTATTATGATTTAAATGCTAAGAAATATGTGCATAATTTAATGACATGTGCAAAGGAAAACAAGTACATGTGATAATTCCAAAATTATGAACTTAAAAAATTTTAACTTTGGAGTGTTGATGCTTAAACATAATAGAAAAGTTAAGAGTTTCAAAATTTTCCAAGGCATAAGCAAATTCTTTGTAGGCATAACCAAAGGGAGGTAATTTGTTGATTAGACTAACCACAAGGAGTTTTTATCTATTTAATTTTTATTATAATGCATAGATGATTTTTACAAGTTGGATGTTGATTGGGTTCTAGAATAGATACTAAGGCAGTTAAAATAATAGTTAAAATGAAATACCTAATAATTACTGTCATATTTTCTTCCTTGATAAAATAACTTTAGTGATATATGTGCAATTTTTATTAGGACAATAATAGGACGGAATGTAAACATTAAAACCAAAAATTTGTATAGAAATATTCAAAATTTTTACACCAAGCTGCACTAATTTATGGATATCACATTAATATTTTAATTATGTCTTCCAAACCTAGAGTAAAAAAGAATTTCCAATAAAGAACCTTTTTTCATCCTATGCATCATTCATATTGTTTGAATCATACCATTGATGTCAAAAAAAAAATCATAGAAGTAGATTTTTTAAATATGCTTAAATTCTAATATGATGATTTGCAAATCTTAATTAAGATACAGCTTACTCAGGATAAATTTGATATCTAAGAGAATTTCCAATAAAGAACTTTTTTCATCCTATGCATCATTCATGTTGTTTGAATCATGCCATTGATGTCATAAAAAATCATAGAAGTAGATTTTAATTGTAATAAGATGATTTGCAAATCTTAATTAAAATACAACTTGTTCAAAATAGATTTGATGTCTAAGAGCGGAAATAATCATATGCAGGAATAAATATTAGTTTCTATCAAATAAAACTGCAGATTAAACTGTTCAAATGATTTGAGATACAAGCATCAATTCCTTGAAGTTCTCTTTTATTCATCCATATCACAATCTCAAACTTGACAAACCAATAAGAAAAAGAACATAATGAGAATTTCTTTTTTTCTCTCTCTCTTTTTGAATCAAAAGCCAAACTGTATGTTCAAAAAGAAGAGTACACCAAAGTACAAGTTAGATACTGAAAAAGGTAAAAAAAAAAAAATCTATATGCTTATGTTATAAATACAACTCCAAATCCAAAGTGAAACAATTGGGGAAAAAAATAGAAAGAAAAGAAAAGTAGCACATATCATTCATTGTGATAATGAAATTATCATATGATAGGGTACTTATTGAAATAAGTGAAGGAAAATGTTAACATTCCTGCTTATAAAATTACAAAAAAGAAGGTGAATCTCATAAAACTAAACGTAAGAAAAGGGTAGCAAATAAAGTATCATAAAATGGCGATAAAAAGGGCGTGTAGAAAATTCTCCTAAAGTAATTTACAAGAATAATGTGATAGTTCTAGTAACTTACTTTTGGTGGACACCATTTTGTTTCTAGAATCTCTAAAGAAACACTTGAAAACAAAATTTAAAATCAAATATATTTTGAGAAAATAATTTTAATTAAAGATATTTCAAAAATGAAAACGTCTTAAATTGAACCAGAAAGATCCTTTGGCTTTTTTTTTTTCTTAATCCATTCTTCATTTACACACCACAAATGACATTTGGTTGAAATAATTCAAAAAGTTATAAATATATATATATCTTTTAATATTTTTTGTGGGATGCAAAGACATGGTTAATATCTTCTCCTTCAGAATTGGTATTCCTAGACTATTTTATCATTTCTTTTTGTTTCAAAGTTTATGAATATTTATTGATTAAGGCTTTATTGTATTTTTCAATTTAACAATAATTTTGATAGAATTGAAACCTCATATAAACAAGAAACCTCTTTCAATGAAAAAACTCTTTATCTAGAACTACAGCCTACGTATTTCAATTTAGGAAAAAAACACTTTTGAGAGTTAAGATATCTTCTATGAAAGATCAAGAATGGGGCACATTGTCATTTTCATCTGATGGCTTTTATTTCATAAATTTCCTTATTTATCTTCTTCTTCTCTTTTCATGTCAATGCAACAAAGGCAAGCTAAAATATTTTTTGTGCCTTAGTGCAATGTGGTCCTATTTTATATAATCTTTAAAGAAGTTTTGACATCTAAAGGTTTGATTTTTCAATAAAGGGTGCAATGTAGATATTTTTTTTTATTTTTTGGTTTACGAGAGTAAAGTTTTACTAGCCCACAACTTAAGGAGTAAAGTATTATTAATTTCACGAGAACCGCATATAAGCTAGAGTACTCATCAATCAAGCTGTAACAAGTAGGGATGGCAATGGGGGCGGGGGTTGGGGCGGGGGGTGGGGCGGGGGCGGGGGGGAATTTTTTCCCCCCGCTTAGAAACGGGGCGGAGGGCGGGGGTATACTCCCCTGCCCCATCCCCCGCCCCGCCACCCGCAAAAAAAAAATAAAAAAATATATATATAAATGACTATATATTATATGTAAGTTAATTAGTTATAAACTTATGATAATGATATTATTAGTTAGATGTATTATATAATGTATATTAGTTTATGTAATATAATTGATATTATCAATTATATGAATAATTATACATGTCTACTAATAGAATTTATTAATTAGTTATACTAAATTTACTAATACATTTATACTAAATTTCTAATTACACTTAATAGAATAACACTTTTTTCTCAAAAAAAAAACACAAACACAATGATGAATTAGTGATTGCATTTGTACTAAAAGTGAAAATTTGACTATTTTAGTTATATTTATTTCATCATATTGGATTGTATTCAAATAACTTCTGTTTGATTGTTTTTATGAGTTTCAATTGTAAAATTACAATGAATAATAATTTAGTGATGTGTTGATATTTTAGTACTTGATTATTTATTAAAATTTAATTATAATAAAATTATATAATAAAATTTTATTAACCCCGCGGGGGAAGCGGGGCAAGGCCGAGCGGGGGCGGGGCGGGGCGGGGGGAGCGGGAGGCGGGGGACGGGGCGGGGGACGGGGGGAACTAATAGGCAACGGGGCGGGAGACGGGGGAGGGGTCCCCCGCCCCAACCCCACCCCGTTGCCATCCCTAGTAACAAGGGATGTAGAGTGTGTACAAATTTGGCACATTAAATTACAATTAGTTCAATTACATTTTCTTTTATTTTTTAATTTTTTGGTTTACCAGAGCAAAGTTTTACTAGCCCACACCTTAAGGAGTAAAATATTATTCACTTCATGAGAGCCACATATATGCTAGAGTACTCATTAATACAAGTTGTAACAAGGGATGTAGATTGTGTACAAATTTGGCACATTAAATTACAATTAGTTCAATTACGAAAATGTTGTATGTTCTCTTGAAAGGTTAGAGTTATATACTTTTCTATTTTCATTCTATAATCTCATTTACCAACTCAAATGAATTGTTTATTTGTGTTGTCAATTCAAGTAATTTTCATTTTGGTTAAATGCGATATATGAAAACACAAATTAGTATATATATGCTTTGGTATGGATTTTTTTTCTCAACAAAATGGTTATTTGACTGAAATATTCTCTTATTGTAGGCTTTACAAAAATTTTGAATTTTTGTAGTTAATTTCGTAGATAACTCATAAGTAACATCTATTTTGTTCTCAAATTTAAAATTTTCTTGGAACGTGAAGTGTTGTTCTCATAAGTAACATGCTTTATGTTTTAGTTAAAGTGTCCATAGGTGTTGACAATATACTAAGAGTTGCTTTTTTTTTTTTTGGGTATTATTCCTTTAACATATGCTATACAAATGTAATACAAGTTTTCACTAACTAGGTAAGTATTTAACATTTTCGAATACGCAATATTATGAATTAAATTTGGTTCCCAATTGAAAATTCTAATATATAGCATCAAAATGACACTTCATTCCAATGCAATATACACCTATACTATATCCCATGCAATGCAAGGTTAACTTGTACTATTAGATTATATTGGTTGTTCATTGTTTTAGTAGTGTAACATTATTTGATAGCGAACAAAGAGTAAGAAATGAACCTTTATATTATAGGAGCCAAGAATCCTAATCCTAAAAATGATAATTATTTTAGGGCAAAAACTCAAAATTACTTTCTCGCATTTGTCAAAAGTACAAATCACCTAGAGCCATGGTTGCTTCAAACTTCTATTGCTATGTACAAAATTTTCCATGTATATAATGATAATACATTATATTGTCAGCTAATTTAAATTGCTTCTTCTGGTTTTTGAAACCATATATGATGAAGGAAAACATATTAGAGAATACTATTCAATGACCAATCATGGCTCCGGTAAACGATGTTTACAGGGCCACCATCACCTAAAAGATGGGTCAAAAGACCTGCTTTAGTGGCATCTAAGTAATTTATTATCCACTTCAGAGTCTCCTTTTCTTGACCAAAATCTGCACTGTACCTGCAGCAGAAAGAAGTTCAAATTACAGCTTAAAAAATGTATGCATCAAATTACAGCTTAAAAAATTGTATGCATTTTTTTCAATTTTTGGCAATCCAAATAGATGAGAGAAAAAATTCCACATATTTATCCCTTTAAAAGAACAGAGAACGTTACACCAGTTATTAAATATTTGCTGTTATAGCATGAGTATAACTGATAGTTGGGAGAGAGGAATTCAGATAATTATCACTTTCCTGTGACTGATTATAGTACACATGGGACAATGTGTACCAGTTGCTAACATTCTAGCAAATTGTTTTCCATTGCCATGAAATGAATTGAAGAAAAAGGAAATCCAAACACTGATTACTCACCACTTGATTATTCTAGTGAGGTATACAGTCCTCTTGGCCAGATCAACCTGCATAGCATCATCCCTTTGGAAGAACTCCCTTGCTGCATATCTTAACTCGGATTCCACACCTTGAGCAGTGAAAAATTTTACTGCAGGACTTGATTTTGTGCCATTGCAAAGGGCAAAATGACTCAATTGATTGACTTTTGGGAGAGCAAGCTGATAGAGACAAAAACAATAATTAATTTCTTCTTATTGTCCATTTCTTTCAGTAATGGAATAGAAAAATTATAATAGCACATTGTGGTAATATTTACTAATTATCTTGAAAGAGTCCATAACGCAAGTACTTTCCCTCAACAAAGCCCGGTTAATGGAAATATCATGTTTGCCAAGAAAGAGTAAGATAATCTGGAGTTCATTTGTTTTCCGAGTGAAATGCATCTTTCATTCGTTTTCCATCATTGAAGCCTAGATTCTAGCTATCTCTGTAAGCAGACAGATAAAGTGGAAAAGGGATATTTGCCAAGGACATGGAGTGCACAAGGATGTGATGATAGAATGTTGGCATACTAAGGGAAAAACATAAAGTCTAGCTTTTTAACTACATGAAAATCAGTGTCAATTTGGCTAAACCAAAAGTCCTAATTTAAAGCCACAGAAAAAGATAATTGACACATTAGAATGTCTGAGGCATTTCCAGATGCATTGGTGGTTAACAAAAATGGAGAGGAGAATTTATTTACCTCCAGGCGCTTGTCTCCACCACTGAATGGTTTGACAAGTGAAAAAGGTGCTCTACGATTGCTTCTAAGAATCCCATTTCTTATTGCTGTAAGGGAATAGGGGTAGCCCCCCACAACATACAGGAAATCAGAGAAGTATGACCTTCTATCGATCATTCCTCCAGGATGACCAACCCTTATAACTGCATGTATTGCCATGGCATTGTAAAGGTTCAAAAAGAAGGCCAACTTCTCTTCTGCTGAAAGTGTCAGGATGTTCACTCTCTGGAGATCTTGAACTAGATTCACATATCTGCATCCAGATGCATAACCAGTGAATAAGTTTCTATCATGAAAATTTGATAAACAAACAATATACAGATAAGTGATTATTGTAGATTATACACGAATACAGATTTACCATCGTAGACTTATTGTAATAACAGAATATTTTGATAACCTTTCAGTCAGCAAGGACCTTCTAACAAAAGTAAAGAGATGACCCCTTAGTCATCAGTGTAAATCTAGCCCAAACATTTGTAATTGGCAGGAGAATGTTAAATCATCATGTCTACTGCATATCAAATTTAACCTCAGTTACACCTTTAATGCTATTTTTGACATGAATCTGTTTCATAGCGATGATAATAAATAAAACTCGGTAGCATGTCTTTGTTAAAAAGTTGGTTGCAGAACTCCTCTGCAGCATTTAATGTTTTATCAGCATAATGACTACAAATAAATGGAGCTTTGAGGTAAAGAACAAGGAGGTCCAAGATGTATGGGTTGCAAGCAATGCTGTCTTTCGTGTTTGGGCTGTTCTTGAAGAAAGAGATAAGTAGCAGTGCATTCTAAGACTGTGATAGCAGTTATCTGTTATCATGAAAAAGAAAAACAAGTGGCACCAAGAAGCTTGAAACTGCTACTCTTAGCTACTATGATAATAAAATTAAACTTCTTAGACATATAAAAGGTGAATTCTTCCAAAGAACAGCACACCCACCAAAAAAAAAGACATTAAAAAAAACACACCCTAACTGAAATGGGAATATCCAAAAGTCAGATGTCTACAGCTGCAGAAAAACTAGAGATATGTCATCCATCTATTTCCAGGAGCATGCTTACTCCCAGTGTTTATATGTATTAAGCTGCCTAGGACAGGAAAAATGTGTCATTTGTTATGTCTAGCCAAAGGGTTAAGCATATTTTACCTCCGGAACTCTTCGCTCTTGCTGATGGCCACATAATCAAGACGACAACGATCATCAGAGGCATAAGCCTCTAGTATTGCTGACATTATCCTCATCAACCTCTGGCTTAAGAGGGCAGCATCCTTTGGCTCACAGTCATTTGTTGCTCCACGGAAATTATAGCATTTTAGAATGAAAGATTCATGCTCCAGGAATCGATAGAAGTAGTGACCATCCTCAAATTCATTTTCCCTGTTAATTTGCCATTAGAGAAAATCATTTTCTATCATACACAAGTACATTGGACAGTTGATTCCATTATCAGTATAAAAAGATCACAGGCATATCCTTACCCAAAGACGTGATGGATGAAGTGCTTTCTTGCCAATTGTTTTCCAATCTCAACCGCCTATATTAATCCAAAATTGGAAGAATATCAATCTACATTGCTCGAATAGTTAAAAAGAATATGATGAAATAAACATATCACAAATGATAGGCATGTTATATATGGTAGAATAACAAATGATGGATTATGTTCTGTGAATGCTTTTCTGTAACACAATAGCCATCTTTGTGTCTTTTACCAAGATATATTCCATTGTCTCTCAAGACAGCTAAAAGGGAATTAGATGTCATGAGTTCAAGAAAATATTTCATTGCTGTAATGTTGCAACTAAGAAGCTCCTCAAATCATCATACTGAAACATAAATGTTAAGAAAAGTTTAGACTTCAAACACCAATTTTGTTGTTTACCATAACCTATTTCGGCAAAAATTGCCCTAGTCGACATTTTTGTACATGCTTTGTTAGATAAACAGGCTGGCATGCCCCTTTAGTATCTAGTAGAAATACAGAAGGCAATGCCATGATTACATGGTTCAACTCATCAGTATGAGAAAACACTATTCAACTTCTTTGTAAGTGTGGAAGCACTGAGTGTTACAATTCAACACTTGTGTGATGGTGTACATATAAAATGGACAATTTGGTCAAAGGAAAACAAAAACAGAAACAGGAAAATGATATAGGTGAATTCAATATGCATTCAATGCGTTTAGCACCAGAGGCAATAAAAGCTTGGATTTAAAATGGAGGTTAATAATAAAGTTAAGATGGAAACTCAAATTTTCTCCTTGTATTTTTGAGAAAATTGGTTAGTGGAAACACAAATTTTGCCCCAAAACTTTTCAGGGAAACTATGTATTTGTCAGCTATATATGTCATTGAAAGTAAATCAATTCATCTCTTTCCCTTTCTTTCCTTAACAACATCAAGTTGTGGATGTTCCCTCAAGGCAACACTTACTAGTTACCACTGCCTAATTTGCATTTGAATACAACATCAGTAATGACTTACTACTACAATTCAGCAGCATTCTGCAACAGTAGCCAAATAATGACAAGAAATTTTTTTTTCTTTAATTGAAATAAATAGTAATTATTCTGACATTGCTTTCAGCAGCTGTTTATCCTACATTCTGCTACCATTTGATGTTCACTGCATTCTTTGTTATTTTGAAAAGTGAAATGACCCACAGTTGAAGAGTGCATGCATCTGTTGTTGTTATTTTAGTGTCCTCATTTACTTTGTTCGTATCAACATCTATTGTTTTAGCTTCTACACCATCTCCAAATTGTTGAGTCGCTTTGGTCTATGCAATCCAATATACATGGATAGCTTCCATTAGATTTAGGAAAGATCAGCGCCTGCTTAAACTTCTATGTAGTTTTCATGGATTTTTTTTATGTAATCCCAGACCTCATTACTTTAAAACAATCATGACTACATGAAATTGCAAAGAATGCATAGCGAAGGCCAGTTTCCTTGTGCTTTTTCTTCAAGTTTACAAACTTATAATCAAGAACTAGTTTCCATTTAATTTTATATTCAAGAAAACAAAACAAGAAGGAAAGAAAATCATCACCAAGCATAGCTTGAAAAAAAATGAGAAAGAAATGAAGTAAAAAATTTTGTGCAAAAGGCAAGGAATACTAGAGAAAGAATGTTTGGAGAAAGCCATGTTTAGAGCATATTCCAAACATAAATAACAATTACTAGTATAAACCTGCTTTTTTTCCCATAAACTGGCAATTATGGCTAATAAATTTGATGTTTCCATGTATTACCTCTAATGAAAGAAATGTAATGATATTGAGAGATGGTAATGGACAAGTTTGAAAGACTAATCCATCTAGTTTTAACAATTATAAAACTCATGATTCATTACCTAAATTATTAATACAACTTGAGTAATTTCCTCACCTAATCTTTTAAGGGAAAAAAAAACTATAAAAACTTCCTTCCCAATAATCCTAGCTTAAGAAGTTTGTATGTAACTACAAGAAACATGTGCGCTGGATGCTACTTCCATAAACTTATTTTACAAGAAATGATGATAGCATATCAAATGTAGCATTGAACCAAACTTTTTTCCCACTGGGCTACTTAAAATATTGTCGTAACATCTATGTTCTGTTTGGGTTGATTGGATTTGGATTTAAACCCATGATCCCTCATCTTTTAGGTGTTAATTTAAAAATCTAGAATCTATCCTGATACTTTCAAGTTAAATTTTTCTTTTTTTCTTGGATAGAAAATAGAATTTCTGCTAAACTTCAAATTAATGAAATCATTAACAATAGTATAACAAAGTGTGGTGAATGCTTCGCCAATAAACATAAATTACAAATCAACTTGGCTAAGGGTGAAACATGTTTTGATAAAAACATGAGAAAGAATTTGAGTGTAAGGCTAAACAACTGATAACTCCAACCGTGATCCAGCAGTCGATACCCCTTGTATGAAATCCAATCCCAAAGCCAAACGTGGAATAACTATAAGCTCACTGTTTCTATTCTACCCCTTAATTTAAAATTAAAAATAAAAAACAAAGGGTCCGACTTAATAAATCCCATCTTCATGAAACAAGAATTAAGTCAACTAATCGCACTATTTTCAATACCGTGTGGCATCATTGTCATCAGCCTCTTAAGTCTATGAGGACCAGCACTATGATTTGTGGGACGGCGCCAAACAGGCTTTAACACATATGAAAAACTCCATAGGCTGAAAGCGTTGACACAAACAGCATTGGACCACTTAAAAGAAAACTCTCCATTTACTTTAATTATAATGGCCAAAACCAATAGTAATTCTTACGTCTGCTTACTATTTTCCAAGTTTAATAATATATGGATTGACATTCCGCCCCTGAACAGGGTTTGCTAGGGGGAAAAAAACAATAGTAATTCTAGGTTCAAATTTTAGTAAATGTAAACTTTGTCTAACTTTATGTTAGTTACTTCTACTCATACTAAAAATGGAAAAATAAAAGTCTAAGAAAACTTGTTATTTCACAATTTTAGACCCATCTAATAGATCTGTTATGTATAAAACTCTGTCTAATCAAATAAATTTGAAAACTTAAACTTCACCCTCAAAAAAAAAAAAAAAAGAGAGAGAGTATTTAAAATTGCATTCCTTTCCGAACATCAATCTGTATTTAAGGATCCATGATTTGAAATTCTTAGACAATATATATGTTCAGCTATTGAGTAAAATTTGAGTGTCTCAAATGATACCTAACTGCGAATGGAATATAGCCAAGTAGCTAAGACTCTTCTGGTTGATTAATTGGATATGTCTTATTTGCAATTGTGTACTGCAATATTATATCCAAAGGGTACAGAAACTTTTTGCTTAGCACTAAATTATACCAAATTCTCCTGCTAAATTAAGATTTCTAGTCTTTTTAGTGTTATTGTTCCTGGCATATTTATTCAAGAATAGATTAATCCTGCAATCTAAATTCTCCTGCCAAATTAAGGTTTCTAGTATTTAGTGTCCTTGTTCTGGAATATTTATTCAAGAACTGATTAATCCCACAAAAAGGATAACCAAACATCATCCCCAAATAGGCACCTTCAAATTCCTTTTCAGCTTTTCGATTTTTCAACAAGAAAGAAAAACAAAAAACCCATTAAACAGAAAGCAGAAATTGGTTCATAATTGGTGGATTCATTGAGCCTTTTTGTTTTCTTTGAGGCATATAATTCATTAATCTCAATATTGTGGTTTTTGCTATGATGACTTGTCCAAGTTGGTTGTCAACAGACTCAATACTTTTTCTCGATGATCACGGACTCCACCAGTAAAAATCAATAATATCTTGACTTTGTAAAGATTGAACCCTTCAAATTCCAGACCTAATTAAGCCTTGAACCAAGGAAGACGTTTATTGCTTTCAACAACTTTCAAGGCCAATGGAAACGTTTGTCTCGGCAAGATTTTTGCTTGGTCAAAGTTGACTTTCACTTTTTTTTTTCCAAGAAGTATTGGTTATTGAATTTTTCAATACTCAACTGACTAATAGTCCAATATTTGACGCAATCAAGATAAAGGTGAAAAACACATATCTATTGGGAATTTTTGTTTTTGCACTCCTTAAATTACTAACAATATCGGGAGTGTCAACAATAATTATAATTTAAAATTTAATCCAGAATTTTATGATGCCATAAAATATACTTTAACAAATAATCAGGGACCATGTCTTGATTATCCAGAACAAAATCCAGAGGATTTTTTTTTTTATTGGCAATCCACGCAATATCACCGGGAAATCCATTTAGGGGATTCGAGGATTGGGATGCCAGCCCAAAATTTTATTAATATTTTAAAAGTCATACAAAATCTTAAGGAGGATCAACCAAATTCAGAGGATTCTTTCGAGTAAATCTGTAAATTAATGAATAAAAGGAGCTAAAATAGGTAAATGTAATTTAGCTAAAAGAAAGGATTGAATGGCTTCGAGTTAACTACGGCAAGTTAATGTGATATATTGGTTTAAAAAATAGAATTAAAATAACTCGATCAATATAAGGGTGAAATCAAGATGAAATCAAATAAATGAATGTTATTAGCTTTTTCATGAATCTGACTAACAATTCTCAATTTTATGTAAAACCTGAAAAAGACATTTAACTTTTCAAAGTTGTCAACATAAGACATGCATGATAGGTTTCAAAATGGATTAATCTTTTCTATATACTGTGTGTATTAGATAAATAGCGACTATATAAAATTTCAATTTGAACTTTAATTTTTACATATATATATTATAAATTCAACAGTGATAGTGTATACTATTAATGCATATAATATTTACTCTTTAAAAATATTCTGTCACAACATTAGATCTTAAAAAATTTGGTTCTATAAAAATTGATAATTATGTGGTAAAAAAAGTGAGAAATGTTTAAAAGTAATTTTTTTTTTTTTGGGGTAAGGAATCTAAAGTAAGAATCAAAAGAAAAAGTAATAAATGACCCGACAAAATGATGAACCCTGCGATGTTGGGACAAGCATTTATAGAATATGATTTTGGGAATAAAGAAGGGCGCATGGTTGTTATGATTACTGTTGGCTCTGGACCTTTGGTAAGTGTGACTATGCACGTACCTTCAATTAAAATATGCTTTCTGTTCTATTCTATAGAAAGGGAAATTTTTTGAGGAGAAATTCAACTTTTTTGGTTTTAGGAGAAATTTAACTTGGTGATGAAAAGAAGAGTAAAATTTTAGATGAAACAGCTGAGAAAATGGGAGTTTTTTTGTTAATAAATAAAATAGAAAGAATTATTTTTTTGGGTATTATTTGTTGCTGTGATTTCTTTAGGTAGATGAGGCTATAGCAGCAAAATGACGAAACTGACCGATGTAAAGTTTCAATCAAAACTAATCGATTCTTGTTTTTGCTAAAACAACCTTGATTTTTGGAAAAAGTTGTTTGGCAAAAATAAAATGGTACTTGTTGAAGATTATTTTCAAGGAAAACAAATCTGAGAGAATTATAGGTGCATTGATTAGATTATTGTATCTAAAATTAGATGGTGGAATGACAAATTAAAGTACCTCAAACAACAACAATTAGATTGAAAAAATAAAATAGGAGTAATCTTTCCTACACTGACAGTAGTGTATACATTGTTAGAGTCAGATTAATAATAACTATACAAAAGTTGAATTTTAAAATTTAATTTTTGTATATATGTCATGGATCCAACGGTGATAGTGTATATACTATATAAGATTTACTCGATGAAATATAGCTATTCTGAGTAAAAAAGAACATGACCCAAGAAAAAGAAAAAAGAAAAAAGTGAATTCATAAAATACTATAGAGGTACATCAGTAATGGAATAAAAAATCAAATCCAAGATGCTGTTAGTGGTTGAAGTTTGTTGCACTATTTCATGCGCTTATTTAGTTAAGAAAGATATGATTTGGTCAACACCCCCAATAACTGTCTGGATTTGTCAAAGCTAAAATATCACCAATTAATTTAAAACTGACCTAAAACCTCACCTATATCGCAACTGAAACGGCACAGAAAAACAAAACTGCAGATTTATACCTAACCTCTAGTTAGGCATTTAAGCAAATAGATTAGCCTAGTAGACAATTTGTCAATTTCAAGATTGATGCCAACCAATGTTGTTGCACCTTGAAACTTTCGTCCACGGGACACGATTGTTGTCCACTATATTTGTCTTTTTCAACTACAAAACTTTTTATGGTACGATGGTATCTCATTAACAATTACTATAATTCTTAGTTCTTGCACAAATGATTAATAAGCCAGCTAATGCTAAAGTTTATGATATTATATGTTACTAGTTTGTGCAAAGTACTTCATGTTTGTGATTGGGAAAAAGATTGAGAAATACCAACTCTAAATACTTGATCATTGTTGTTAGTAAATGTAAAGGCACGTTGTTGACGTTAAAACTTCAAAAATTTAAAGATTTTGGATTTAAATTTCCGTTCAGGTGAATTTCGATTTAAGAGGGATTAATATTACATCTTCTTTTAATTTAAAGTGCCTAATTATTTTAAACTTACCTCATCCATCTCCAATCTTAAATTATCTAGTTTAGGTAAAAAAAAAAAGAAAAAAAACTGCTAATAAACACTTAATTATAAACACGTCTAAAATAAAATATTTGAAGTCATCCAGCACAAATTGCTTAATAAAGTTGGGTGAAGAATTTCATAAAGTCAAAAATTTTAGCATGAAAAGCTAATTCAGGTGCTACCCTATTGCCATTCCTAAGAACCCATTTTATTAACACGTTTCTTTAGTTACTACGTTAGCATCAATTAAACTCACCTTTTGTTGAGTCACGAGTCTGTAAAGCATAAACCGTGAGAAATTCTTGCATAAACCTTTACAACCCATTTATGCCCCCAAAAAAAAAAATCATCCATTCTAAGCGTGGTACTAAAAATACCAAGTCTATTAACATAAATCCTTCGAATCCCAGACCTTGGCATGTAAATTCAGCAGCTTTTATTCAAATAGTGCTGAATAATTATTTTAGAATTAAAAGTCTCACTCTAAATTATCTACATAGATATGTATTTACACGAATTATAAAATGAAATAAATAAAAAAAATTTATATTTTAAATTTTAAAAAATCAAGGCAAGCAAAACATACACGTGGCATTAGCAGATAGAGTACGTACCTTTCTTCTCCCGCAGTCCAATTGTTGTATCAAAACCTCCACCAGCTCACCGCCAGAGAAACAATTCTTGACAATTTTCATCTTCATCAGACGGTCCTGAATCGGCAATCTTTGACGTAAAATTCTGACTATCTGCACCATCTCGTCCGCTTGCTCCTCCTTCTCCTCCTCTGGATCATCGAACCCGTACACTGGCGGCTCCGGTGCCTCTGGAGGACACTTTCCGGCCAGCAACTCCTCCATTTTCTTCTCCAATATCCCACTATTCCTCATCGAATTCAACGCCACCAATCCCCCAAATAACTTCTCGTTGAAAAATATTTGTGGGACTGTTGCATTTCCCGTCCTCTCCACCAGTTCGTTCTCCCTCGCCGGGAAAACATCTATATTAATCTCCACGAAGTTAAGATTCTTCGCACGTAAAAATGATCGAACCGCCGTGCAATCTCTACAATTTGATCTCGAAAAGAAACTAATCCGCCCCATCAATTTCTTCTCATGTTGTCCAATCGTCGGTTTCAAGTTCACGATTACTTTCAAACCCGAAAGCTTAAACTCCGTCACATAATTCGTCGCAGGCGCCTGAGTAAACTCCGGCTCCAGCGCCGGTGACGTGTTGTTTTCTTTCAAAGACGATATTCTCTTGGTGATGGCAGCGGAGAGGCTGCTGCTCTTCTCCCGGAAGAATTTACCGATGGCCGGCACGTCGAAGTCGTAGCTTTCCGGCATGGATTTCGCTCGGGGAAGCTCACGGGGCGAGTCGTCGACCGCTGCACCAGGTGGAGCCTCCGGCTTCGGAAGATGGGAATGCGGCTGCTGAACCATATCCAATCCAACGACGTCGTTACTAGCAGAGTCAGAATCAATAATAGCTTTGACTTCTTCACCGTGATCATCGGAATTTAAATTTTTTTCAACGGACTCATAAGTTTCACCGCCACTTGAAAAGTCATTTTTACCCTCGGATGATAATCCATTTTCCTTCACCTCAGAAAATTCCGTCGTCTCTGCAACTCTTCCCTTCTCGGCTCTTTCATCGGGGCGGTCGGCGACGACGTCGTTTTCGGGTGGCTGGTTTAAACTGGGCTGATGGATTTTTGGCTTATTATCATTGAGAATTCCATTTTCTCCTCTGGTTGATGAATCCAAATCCATTCCTTTGTGAAGAGTTCGGTTGAAGAATCGGGAGGGAAGGGAATGGAAGAATCTAATGAGAGGAGATTTTGAAAATCTAGAATGAATGGCAGCAAGAAAGAAATGAAACCATTAATAACAAGGGGCGTGGAGAGGAAGGGAAACGACAAAAGAGAGCTGAATTTGAGAGTTTGGAGACAAAAGGGAAGAGAAATGAAAGGCGGTTATATTGGAGGGAATATATTTATGAGAGAGTTGTGAATTGATTCTATTGCTATTAAAGAAGGGAGGAAATGAAGGTAGGAGTTAAGGAAGGGTTGTTATATACATATGTGTTGTGTTGGTATATTGGGTTAATTCCAATCAAGTTTTCCAAAAATTTGAATATGTATCAATCAAGCTCTCCTATAATTCAAAATTGCTAGTCTGGCACTCTAGTTTTTAGCAATGGGTCGTTTGGGCCCCTCAAAAATTGGCCGGGTGTTTGGTTATGGAGTTTAGCTTCCTTCAAAGGAATCAAGGGTAATGATACCGGTTTAAATTGGGGTGTATGGTTATTATGGCACTACCATTATGGAAATACTCATCTGACAGCTTTATATGTTTCACTGTCATAAGGTTTAACTCCTTTTTTAGACCAAACAATACATTTTCCAAGGAAATAATGGAAAGACATCGCGAAATATTCATCTTCTGATTTTTCTCCTCTTTTTCCTTTGTTAATTTTTCAAGTTTAGATAAAAAATAAATAAATAAATGGTTGATTCCCATTGTTGCGCGACAACCAAACACATGTTCTGAAGAGGAAAATTTCTAACAAGTCTATTATCAATCATGGGTCTGCTCAGTTTGGTTTTACTCTAAATCCAGACATGCTATTGATTCTATCTCCGAAATGTTGAAGTCATTTTTAGTATATCCTTCTCATTGGGAACTCCCTCTGTTTCATAATTTGGGCAATTTTTTTTTTGAAAATTCATCTTATTTTAAAGACATGTGACCTTTATTTTTAAATGAGGTGGTTTTGTGTATACTAACAACATAATTCTTCGATCCAAAGTTGAATTGGCGACGAGTTTATAATTATTTGTAGAAAACAACGTTTTGAATGGCAAAATAGGAAAGGCATTAAATTATAATATATGCTGTTTAAGTAATTATTCTCGTTTCAAGACATGGATAATGTGAAGACATGACATCACTAGTAAGATGATCGATTATCAGCTTATTGGGATGAAAATAAAACAATGAAATTAGCAAGGGCTAGCAAACAATTTGTATGGTTTTTTAGGGGGAAATCTGAATATATCTAAATGCATAAAATGCTATGTTGAAAATTTCAAAAAGGGCTTGAGTGAAATTTTTAGAAGATTTGAGGCGCCAATAGGAGATAACGCGTGAACTTGGAAAGGAAAATTAAGTTAAAGAAGAGGTCTTTTTGATTTTTTTTTTTTTTTCCGAAACGATGAGTGGGAAAGAAGAGGTCAAATCTCAAAAAGATAATGACGTGTGACAGCGGCGGGGTTATCTCAGGAACCGGCCAACTGAAATTAACGCCTTGCCGCCCTAGCATAATGTGAAAATACCTTCTTCCACCAACTCATATAATATGCTTATCAACTTTTTTACAGTATAATCAACACTTTGGTTCGTTTGGTATATTAACACATATTTTTTGTCTGTCAAAACTTTAGTTATATCTTTTTACAATTTATGTATAGGGGCTTATACCTTAAAATTGTAGGCATTGTATCACACAAGTGTCTTTGGATAGCAGATTATTTGAAAAAAATATTGTATCACTTTTTTTATGTAGTGTATGTGAGATAGAAAAGCGATTGAAAATGTAAGTAAATAAAAATTAGCAAATAAACTACAATTCAAACAAACCTAAATCAAAATTTATTCAGTTCAATAATTCTTATTAGCCACTAGTTGTGGGGCGCTAATGGCTAGAAAGTTGACTCTCATCTAGCGGATCAGAGTCAAACCTAACTAGTAAGAAGTGAATAGGGGAGTGGGGGGAGGTAAAAGGGAAAAAGAAAAACTTCTTATCCATAATTCAAATATTAATCTGCTAATTAGCACGGTTATAAACTATGGTGTGGGAGAAAGAATACTTTATAGGCTAGAGAAATGGAATAGTCTTTTTCATGGCACAAGGTGGGGGTCTTGCATTTTTTTTCTTCTTCTTGTGCTAGCTTTACTTTTTATAAAGTCATTCTAAAAGAGTGATTTTATCAAAAAGCTGTTAAAAAAAGCTCATAGATTGGTACTTTTGACACCAAGTTTGATTTTAAAATTTGGAGGAAAATTAGAATTTGTGCTTAAAAGCTACTAACACATTCATTCCATAAAATGGTTCTTTTGTCAAGATTAGTTGCACACAAATACTATCAAGAACAATAGCAACATATATCAATATCAGCAGCTTTATTATAACAAACACAAAGCCAAAAAATTAGACGGGCTCAAATATTATAGTGTGTGATGCGGTTGAGCCCGGGGCCTATGGTGCTCAAGTAGACCCTGTGAAGGTGCACCAAGGCCCAGTGACACGAGTACGAGCCAAGAGATTCAAGGAGTCGTTTCAAACCTTGGTTTATGCCGTCCAAGTCCAAGAGAAATCGTCCATTGAAGGAATTGAGTTGGAAGATCCTTGCAAAACTACTAAAGTATTGCTGACTATTGAAGTTGCAAGTGTTCAAACTCCAAACGACGGATTGGGACGCTGAGCTATACGGGGGTCTCGCTGCCCGGTCAGCGAGTCGGGGGTCCAGGGGGCGACACGCCCCGGCTGGGGGGTCCGGGGGGCAGCGATGCCCCCGAAGCTTACGGTCTATGTATTATTGGGCCAACTTCGGCCAAGTAAAAGAGATGGGCTAGCCAAATTTCCTTACCGTTTTTCCAAACTTTATTAGGGTTTAGTCAATGCTATAAATAGCCCCAAGTGATGTTTTACATTCAGTTCTTCGATATTATTCAATAAAATTCCAGAATTTCGTCCATTAATTGTGTCAAATTCCTTTAGCTTGTGAAATCTAGTTTGAACATCCTAGAGTTGATCCTAGATTGTTTATTGACTTATCAATCAAGTGATCACACTTGATTGTGGCGTCCTCTATCGTTGAATTCGTTCTTGAGGGTCCAAGTTTGGGTTCAACTTCATCAAATCGTCAACATGCCCTCTAAGATACTAAGTAGCTTCTGCGTCTCACATCAGTGTGGATTGCCACTTTTGAGTAGTGTAATCGGACTAAAATTACAGTGGCTTGATAACTCCATGAAGGGGAAAACAGATTAAATTTTCTAGCTGATTGTATTAAGAGAAAATGTGGTTTTAGACAAAAATTTAACAATTGAAAATTACTTGAAAGGTTCAAATTCACACAAATTTATATTTTTGTATCATAATTAACTGATATAATTTTTGGAGTAAATCTTATATATACTGACAGTGCATATACTATTACCGTTTGATCCATAACACATGTGCAAAAATTGAATTTCAAATTTAAATTTTACATAATTGTCATTTATTCAACATTGACAATAAGTGTAGAAAAGATTAATCCTAATTGTTTAGACCATAATTTAAACAAGTTGTAATGACATACTACATGTTTAAACCTCAGACATCTGCCGTAAGTAGCAGTATTGAAACTACATTTTCAACCCTCGAAAAGGCAAAAGCTGTATCTTCGGCTCATTCAAAAAGTAAAACTGCATCTAGTTGCTGCTTTATTTTGTCTTTTCGGTACATCATCAGTACATATTAGCAATTTTATTTCGATGCAGGCCCCCAACATACAGAAGCTTTTAAAATTTAACGAGTAAGCAAATTCTAGATGTGATGCGATTAAAGTCCACTGAAGATGGATGTCACATTCTTAGTATTTGACATGTATGAACAAAGTTAGTGAATTAGAATTGAATTTTTCTTTTTTTTTTCTTTTTAATTTGACACTGTTTTCTTGAGACTAGTGGCAGAATCATGATATAGACAGGACCATAGTTTAGGTTTGAATCGGAGCCAAATTGGAAATGTACCGGCAATTTGTTGAAACGAGACCATAACTGGCTTCGGACAATTGAAAGTGGGATCGCTATTGTGACTAAAGATTACGGTTCATCAAAAATTAAAACCACAATCGGAATCGGTGCTTTTAGAACGAGAACTGTCTATTTTAAGAATATATATCATATATATGTGTATCCATATATTATAGGTATATCTTTATTATACTGTTAGAGTATACATTAGTAGGTCTACATACATTTTCTATATGTAAATTTGATGTTCAAATTCAAATTAAAGTGATGTGATCTGCATCTAAATCCGACATTATGTACATTGACTGTGTAGAACAGGTTAATTCACACATTAAATGTACCGATTTATTGACAAAATTGGGACATTTTTCCTTTTCCATTCCAATTCCATTAAGAAAACTATTTACTTTTTATTTTATTTAAAATGTGAGGTATTCTCTCATAAAATTAGTATCACTTTCTTTTTTTATCAGCAAATAATATAATAAAAGTCTTATTTTTCTGCTATAATTCATGTTCTTTAATTTTTTCTTATTCGGGGAGGGGAGAGGGTTAAGTTGGGTGGTAAGGTGGGAGGGATTGTAACATTCTTCACGTAATTTTTTTTTTATATTTGTTAGATTTATAATGAACGTTACAGTGTTGAAGAATTCAAAAAGGTTAAACCTTTTTTTACCCATAAAGTTACATATTTTTTAATTAAAGAATAGGTCGATTCTTTAATTAAGGTAATTACTAAAAAAATTAATGTGGACAAAAGAAGTTTATAGAATTTAAAAAGAAATTGTACATTGAGAAGCAAATATTGTAAAAGTTTAAATAAGGCAATGTAATTATAGCAAGAAATTTTAGAAAACTAAAGGGGCAAAAGAAGGGTGCAAAATTAATAATATTGTAAATATTAAGTCAATTATATAACTTTTTTAAAACTTGAAGGAGCCAATACCCAGCCTCAAGTATAGATTGCTCCATATACACAAAACAAATTGTGCCTCGGCATTAACCTGTTTGACATGATCAATGTACTCATGGAACATTGTGTTTCAAGTATTAGAGTTTTGGTGAATATGAATATCGAATTGTGCAGAATCTAAAATTTATTGCATGATATGAATATTATAAGCAAAATGTTGTTATTGATAAAATTTATGTGACATTTGGTGTAATTTCTGTTTTAGAAAATACTCAAGTTTATGTATCTTGATGATTAGTCAATTTCCTTTCACACTAAACTGACTCGTCTTATAGGTAAATAGATAATTTTCCAAGGACTAAAATGCTAAAATTAATTTGTCAACTAATACAATTAGTTAGATTCTCCATGCAAAAAATGATATTCAATATACTTATAAATAGGTAATGACATGAGAACACACAGAATTAGTATATGGGTTGTGTGTGATCTGACACTCTTGACTTTGACACATTTGTTAAAGGATTTCTTTTAACGGGTGCTCAAGTATTTACTGAACACTCGTTAATACACTTAAATTATAGTCATGCACCTCTATTTAATCCTCAGGTGGCAAAAATATGATTTAGTTGTTAATGTTATTCATGTTTCACAAATTCCATGATACCATTAGCATGTCTTTCTTATGCATGGATTGATTTCAGGAATTGCAGACTTTTATGCTTGTCTTTGTGATTGGAAGGTGCACAAAAATGTTTCATGTTTGCACGTTTAACTTTCTGTGACCCTTGCATTTGAAATCCTGTATTTTAGTTCTTAGATGTGAAAGATGCTGCATTTTGATCTCACATTTAATTTCAGTATATTTTTCACTTGAAAAGCGCATGCCCACCTCTCTGAGGAAAACAAGGAGCGCACATAATTTTCTTTCAATTCTGTAAACTAAAAAGATCTACTAGCGCACATAATTTTGCATATACAGTTGAAATAACAAGCACAAGTGCTATTATTGTTGGTGGCAACGGTCTCATTCAAAAAGAAAAAAAAAAAAAGAGAAAGAAACTACAGACGCAATTCAGATTTTTGGTTTTAAAAACTGGTTTTAATAAGCTGTACTCTTGTGCTTAAAAAATGCATATTTGCAGTTTGCAAGAATTTGGAATCTATTTAAAGCGGTACAAATTGTAGCCAGACAATAGGACAAGACAATTGGCATTGGATTCTTTAAGGGTCTACATTTTTTTTTTTCTGACATTTTCTTACGAAAGTAAGAAGTCGTTTAACTAAGCGGAGTCCTCGAACCATCTTCAAAAGCCGGCAACTTTTGAAGACGTCCGAGGCACTTAACTACCCAACCCTTAACCCCCCAGTACCGATGTGGGATTGAAACCCCGACAAGGGCAAGTCCAGTAGGGCAGCTTTGAACACTAAAGAGCACCCGTACCAACCCCAGAAGACGCCCCATAAAGAGTTTCTTTCTGACTTTAAGGGTCTACATAGTTTATCCGAAATATTCACCTAAGGTACTGAGAATGGTAAAACTCTGAAATCATACTGGTTAAACTGCCTCTGCATTTCTCAGTAGTCCAACAGTGTTTTTGGCATCTCTCATTGATTGTGGATAGCAGCATCATCACTATATCTGGATTTTTTTTGTACCTTAGTGGCTTAGTATCATCAGATGTGGATTATTGTACTACATTAAGAAGACAATCACTGTGTATTAGCAGTCAAATGGCATTGGTTTCCGAAATTAGATGTTCTGAATTCAAATTTCTTTTCTTGCTTTTTAAATTCCATCCCTCCCTCTGCTGTTTAAAAAAAAAAAAATACAATTCAAATGCCATCTATGAAGTGTAAACAAAAGCTCACAATTGTTTCTTTTCAACTTGTCTTTACTATATAGTTTGTCCTGTGGTAACAAGGGTTTGTTGCACTTTTAACACTTTTCACGTAGTAGAAGATGACAAAAAGTCTCATGTCCTTCAATTTTAAGTGCATGACTAATTTGCCTCTCATTTTGTTTTCATTCGTTTCTTTTTTCTTGCAGTTTTTTCATTTTCACTAATTCCTTCCATCACTTATTATTTTATCTACATAACATAAAAAATTGTAATTTACTCTAGATCGTTATACCATTTGACAATAATTAACATTTTAAAATAAAATTTGAGATTCATTAATGTTTATAATAGACAATATTTACTTCACGTTCTGGTACATGACTTTTGCATTTTTCGGGCGACTTGGTTGTTGGATATAAATCTCTGAAATGGTCATATTGAGGAATTTGACTAGAATACTAATGGTGGACAAATTCCAACGATAAAATGCAACTTTGTATGTATCATTTATTAATATTTTCTAAGCTGTTAGTGTGTATATGTTTTTTACGTTAACCAGAGTAGGTGCAAGATATTATGACAATATGAAAATAGATAAGCTCAAATATTAAAGAAAGTAATGGGTCAAGTTATCAAGCACATAGATTTATTTACACTGACAATCTAGAAAAGATTAATCCATATTCATTTGCATATGGTTGCTAATTTTGATGCATAAGTTCATAAGAAATATTGGAAAATTAGAAATGACATTTGTTTCAACTATTATAACATTTACATGGGCTACCTCAGGCATGATTCAGTTAGATGCCTTGAACAATTCAATTGTGAGTTTGTCGCTTTGAACCAGTCTAGGAGGTCTTGACGAGGAACTAAAAATGTTGGCTTGGTCTAAGTTGTTTTATTTTTTGTCCAATTAGTAAAAGTTGAGTTATTTAAGTGACTTAATTGGTGCTTCCAATACACGGGTCAAATTTTATAATGAAACATATGGTTTTCAAATATTTGTCTTCTGCAGACGATGAGGAAGTCGACCAATGTTGTCTCATGTATTTGCGTAATATTTTTTTTTTTTTTGATAGAAAGCAGGTAAAAGCTGAGACCCTTTATCCCAAGTCTATTTTGCTACTAAGTACTTATCATTCTTTATGGAAAGCAAATTTGCCCTCTCCAAATCTTGCGCATTCCAGAGAACCTTTGCATTGGACAGCACCATCTTTGGGCCAATACAAGGTAAATTTTGATGGTGCTATTTCAAAGCAAGGACAATTGTATGGAGTGGGAGTTGTAATTTATGACTTCATGGGTGACTTCTTAGTTGGTCTTGTTGTAAATAAAGAAGTATTTTAAAAGATTTTGTCCTACATTGAAAAACCAAGGAGACTCCTAGTCATTTTATTGTACTTAGTTTCTTATTGGATTTGTGTTAGATTGGCAATTAATGTGGGCTCGCGCGTAAAAGAGCGAGGTTGAGTTGGGCTGATTTAGTACAAACTAATGGATTTACACCCCCATCCCCTACCTTAAACATGGCCTAAGATGGTTTTACTCCTGTTATATTTTGCAGGAAGTAAAAAATTATTTTTACTTTTTACGTTACAAATCTGGATAGAGTTTGACTCTTTCCACCAAGAAGATAAGATGATTTTGCCTCTTAACATTTCTTTCTCTGCTATTATATTTTGCAAGAAGTAAAAAATTATTTTTACTTTTTACGTTACGAATCTTGATAGAGTTTGATTCTTTCCACCAAGAAGATAAGATGATCTTATCTCTTAACTTTCTTTTGTGGTTACTCAAGCACAACGTTCTCTTGTTAACGACCATTCTTTTGTTAACATTTATTTTGTTACACAAAGCCAGGCACACGTTTTTTGTTACAGAAAATGAGACAGTGCTATTAAGCACACCTCAAGCTTTCTTGTCTGCAATTTTAATAGCATTGTTCGGATTATTTTTACAACAGGTCTAGCTAAACAATTTCATGGTGCTATGCATGCTGATCTTGTGGATGCTATAGTTGCAACTCGCAAGAGAAGCTATTTTGCTGGCTAAGTTAATCATGTTTCTAGCTTTCTCAATTGAAGGTGACTCTTTGTTAATCGTCACCTTTGTTAATCATGTTTCTACCTACTCTTTGAGGAGGTAGACTTGTTTGCTATAGGTCTAGTAATTGATGATGTTTGTGAGGCTACGTTAGATATTTAAATTACTTATGTCCATTAGGTTTTAAGATATTGTAATAAAGTTGCTCATGCGTTAGCAAAATATGTCAAATCGGGCTCTTTAGTTGACTCCTTGTGGTATTCACTACCAGATTTTTTTTGGGGTCAAAACGGTAACGTCCACTACTAGATTTTTGTATATGAAATGGTGCTGGATAATTTCCGGCAACTCTAGTTATTTGCAAAAAATTTTCAATTACGATAAAATGAGGCTATCTTGTGTACATAGAAGTCTTAGTTATTTGCTGAAGGGTTAATAACACTTTGCTCCCCTGAACTATAGGGGCAGTCACACTTTGCCCCCCTGAACAATATATATATATATACATTTGGGATAATTTCAGAAACCTCCCTTGAGATTTCATGAAATATCATCTAGCTCCCTTAAGCTTTTCAAAATCTCACTTAGCACCCTTGAAGTGATAGTAGGGCCATATAGTAATATCAAAGGTAATGAATTGTCAATAATACCCTCATATTTAAATTTTCTGAACTTGTTTTTCTTTCTCTAAATTTCCTACTTTTCTTTAACAATGTTTATACATACATACATACATATATACATACATACATACATACATACATACATACATACATATATATATGTATGTATGTATAATTGAATTGCAAATGTCAATGAAATATAGGATTTAATCAATAAAATATTCAATGCATTTGGAGAAGAATAATTGCAGGTTCTTTTATTTTTTCCCTTTTTTGGTGTTTCACAACTTTATTTATTTATTTATTTATTCCTATTCATGTAGAGCGCAAGTAAACGTTAAACCCTCAAAACATGTGAAAAATTTTCTTCCACCTTTGCCCTTAGTTTTTTTTATTCACACTTTGTTCCTCACTTCAACAAAAAAAAAAATGAACACTTTGTTTAATAATTAACAACTCTATAAATAATATATTGAACCAGTAAGAAAGTTATACTATAATTTTAATATTTAATAATAACATACTTTATGCTAAAACATTATTGATGAAAAGTTCATATATATATATATATATATATATATATATATATATATATATATAGTTCTTCAAAATAAACTTTCTATAATAAGTCTTTACAATGTAATTTTGTAAGTTTTTTTTTCAAGATAGAATTAAAAACATTTATAGTTAAAATTATGCTATCAATACTTCATATGCTATAATATATTTTGAAATATTTAAAATTAACTTTACAATATTTAACTTCAAAGAATAAAAAAATGAGTTATATAAGAATTTAACAAATTTGATATTAACAAAACCTGTTGACAAAACATTATCAACAAAAAATTTAAAAGCCCTTGTCAAAAACTAAGCATCAAAAGATGATGCTCAATATAAGTTTAAACATAAAAAATAATAATTATGTGCATTTATTTAATTAACCTAAAAGATATAAATATATTTTTAAATTACAATATTTGCTCCAAGAGTAAGAAAGGGTATATGTATTTTGTTGATATAAATTATTAAAATTTTACATAACACTTTTTTTAAGGTTAAAGACTTGAAAGTTTATTTTACATATTTCAAAAGATACTATGGCACATGAGATTGTTTACAATATATTTTTGACTATAGAAGTTTTTAATTCTATCTTGAAGAAAACTTACAAAAATACATTGCAGGAAATACTGACAGTAAAGTGATTATATAGAAAGTTTATTTTAAAGAATTATATATACTTGTGGATGAGGCACACTCTATGTGTGTACATATTTTAGGAAAAAAATAAATAATGAAAACAACGGTACTGACATGGAGGTTTAGATAAACATGGAGAAATCAAATCAAAGCAACTGTATTGACGTGGAAAGAGGAAAACTATGGTTTTAAGTTCTCAATTGTAACTATATTGTGGCCATCTTGCCCTTAATGATAAGGGTAAAATTGGCAATTCAAAAAATGACATATTTTTTTTAACACAAACCCTACGCACACTTTATACATAGATAGATATATGGTATTTTTCATAAAAAATATTTTGGTGTAAAGTATGTTAGTTTTAAGTAGTACAATTATACTCAACTTTCTTATCAGTTCAATATATAATATATAGAGTTGCTAATTATTAAAGTAAAGTGTACATTTTTTTTTGGTTGAAGGGGGCAAAGTGTGAATAATATTAAGGGCAAAGTTGGAAGCAAAATTTCAAGTGTTTTGAGTGCCTAACATTTACTAGAATAGGGGGATAAAGTGTTGTCGCACCCCATTTTCTGAAAATAAAATTAGAAAAGGTGTTTAAAAAAATGAGTTTTTGATATTAGAAAATAAATAAAGAAAAAGGGCCTAAAATGAGATTTTAAAATTCTCGACGGTTTGGACCCAAAATAAAGTCTAAAAGGGTTTTTTAAAAAAATAGGTGTCACCACTTGGTATTGAATTTAGATGTACCAAATCACCCAAAATATATTTTTAAATGAAAAAAATAAATAAAACCCCTTTTAGATTACTCAAAGTCTTTGAAAAAAATAAAAGAAAAGAGTTCGAGAGTCACGGTTGAAGAAACAAAAGGCAAAATTTTGATAGGCTCAAACCTAAGACACCTTTTTAACCTAACCAAGGCTAATTGCGAGATTTAGTCAAAAATTTTCCTAATCTAATATATGAAGTTTATCACATTTGAATGTTTCTGTATAGATGCAAATCTTGACCTAAAAGATATCCGGAGGGTTGAAATGTCTCTTCAAAGTTTAATTGGTGTAAATCACATTAATTGTGATGCCCAAAAATGATTCTTAGAAGAGGTCACGAAAAATTCAAAAGATGGGACTCAAAAGAAATTAAAATATATAGATAAATATACATGACCTAAAAAAGGAAAATGCAACATAACGGGTACGAGATACTAAAATTCGTGACTAAATTTTTCTTCTTATAGAGGGGATAAGATCGTGCTAAGATTAAGAAGTCATACTTGTTCATTTTCCATATTTGAAGGGTGACTTTCCTAACCTAGTCAAACAAACGTACTAACCTATTTCTAATTTCCTAAAATGAGATGCAATTCTAAATGGTATGGTCCAAACATATAGAGGGTAAGGGAATAATAGTAGTGAAAATGTCATGCAAAAATGAAAATAACCTAAAAATAGGAAAAAATGCATGAAATGTAATAAATGTCTCGCAAAAGTGTGAATCTAGCGTGAAAATGGCCTAAAGGGTCTAGCGTTGGACTAGTCCATTTCTATAAATTCTCACTGGCGTTGGACTAGTGAAAAATTGGGGAGGAAGGCCACAATTAACATTGGACTAATATGGTGACGTCATGTATTTATTATAAATAAATAAAGTATATAAAGTATAATTAAAGCAAATAAACATATAAAACACATAGAACACATAACACATAAGCATAATATCTAGATGTAAAATCTTAAAGAAAGCAAATAAACACATAAGCATACAAACACACAAGCATACAAACAAATAAAAACTAGCTATTACATATGACGCCTTAAACTATAATCTAGGAGGGGAATTTTTGGAAATAATAAATCTATATATTACATTTATCTAATTAATTACATTTTTGGTAAAAATAAAATCTATCTATTACATGGCCTAACTAAATACATTTCTTGGACACATATCTATTAAAATTTAGCATTTAAATACCTCCCAAATAATTATCAAAAATTAAATACAACAAATTAAAACTTAAAGTGAATGAAATGAGTAAATAAAGGGAAAAACACTCAAAATATGCAATCACACATAAAACACATAGGAGCACATAAAAAAACTTAAAATAATAATAGAAAGTATCTCCCTTGAAATAGTGGTTAAATGAAGTAGAGTTTGCCCTATTTATACTCCAAAATTAACAAAATAGTCAAGGAACCAATTTAATTAACAATTTAAAAAAAAATGTAAACATGTAGCAAAATTCACTCTATTCCAAAGAAATATGAATAAACATAAAGTTCCTAAAATTCACCAATTAAATGCATCTAAATGAAGTATGATTAACAATTAAAGAAGGTAAACAATAATACTTAATAAATCAAAACCATTAGGGACTCAATTGCAAAAATTGAAAATATTTTGGGTTGAATGTATAATTCTTACAAAGATCAAAATCAAAATCAAAGAAAATGAAGTTTAGGGACAAAAATGTAATTAAAGTAAGGACCTAATTGAAAATCCAAAAGTTTTAGGACCACAATGAAATTATTTAAAAGTTTAGGAACTTAATTGCAAAGTCCGTTTCTGATTTGACCCCAAAAAAAAACGATGGGCCTTTTCTTTTCTTTTTATCGCCTTTGGTCTAGGCCGAACACTTTGGCCCAACGAACTTTGCCCACATTATTTCATTATTTCTATTGTTTCAAGTTTCAACCAACAAAGAGATTGGGCTTGAATCTCCAAACCCATGTCACAAACCCAAGGAAAACCCAGCAATTTATCAACCAGAAACCCAGCATAAGCATCAACCCATTTTGATTTATACAGCCCAACTGCAGACATCAAGCTGTTGTAGATCAAACAGAGGAAACCAACGGAAAATGCAGGAAAAGAAAGAACGAGGCTAGCTTCTGGTGGATCCAAGAATGGGTCCATCGAAAGCTCGGCCAATTCATCAAATCATCAAAACATCAGACCATCTTCAAACCTGTTGGCAAATTCGAGTCATCAAAACTAGTTTTTCAAAGCATCACGAATCATAAAAAAAAAAAAAAAATATTTAAGAACCCCATTCATGAAAGAGAAAACTCATGTAATAGTTCAAAATTTTCATGAAAAGCATTAAATGAAGTAATAAGGGAAGCTATCATTACCTATAAATGATCGGGGACTGAATTAATGTGGGAAAAACTTTAAACGATCACCTAAATTGCTGAAAACGAAGTAAGAACTTTTTGCTGCAGTTCTTTAAGGATGGTGAAAGCAGCCAGTTCAGACCTCAATCCGAAGATGTTGCAGCAGTTTTTTCCAAAAAAAATTCAACACCAAAATTTCTCTCCAACAATTAGATTGCCCAGAAACAAACACTTGCTTAGGAGAAGCTCTAAAGAGATCAGAATAGGGTCAAGAAGCTGACTGGATCATCAGCCCTTGCTCAAGAAATTTTTCAGAAAAATTTCTGCTATATTTTTCTCTCTCCCCGTTCTCTCTTTTCCACTCTTTTTCTTTCTGTTGTTTTTCCTTACATCCTCTCCTAAAAGCTGCATATTTAACTAATTAAATGGAACAGAAAACCTAAACCTAAGAGGGAGGGTTCAGATTCAAAGGGGAAGGGGGTATGTAGATGTTCTTGAGTTCATTGGATCTTTTGGACAGCTGGTATTGATAAGAATTTGATTGGTGATGTGTCTTGTACTGACCAGACTTGGGAGGCAAGGAAATGAGGAGCCAAAACGAATTTGAGAAGCTCCAAAAAGGACATAGCTGTCTGAAGTGACGAAAAAGAAAGCTGCATTTTTGCTCTCTTTTTCTTTCTTTTTTTTACAAAATTTGATTTTTCATTTCCATCTTTGCCTTTTGATTTTTCTGCAAAAACCAATCAAATAAAAATCGAAGAAAGAGAAGAACAAAAAGATTTTTCTTAGAAAAATAAAATAGAAATAAATAAAAAATAAATAAAAATAAAAAAAATAAATAATAAAATAATTTATCAGAATTTTGATGTCTACCTCTATAGTTCAGGGGGACAAAGTGTTATTTGCCCAACATAGAAAAGAAGAAACCTCAGTTCAGGGGGACAAAGTGTTACTTGCTCAACATGTAGGCTTTCAATAGGGCCTTATGATCTAGGCTTTGAAAGCCCAAGCTTGGCCCAACTAAGAAGCCATATTTGTCGTCCCAAGCACGAACCATACGAATCTCAAATTAGCATGAGCCTCGGACCGAGAAATAGACAGCCTGAATTTTGATGAAAGCATATGTTTTTATTTTATATAAAAATAAAATGGGTTAAAAGCAAAAAAATTTTCTATAGTATGCCTAATACACAGAAAAGCCTCTCGTGATTTCAAAACATATAAAACGATATCTCATGTTTTGAACTAAATTGCAAACTAAAAGAATTAATTAAACTTAATGAAAATGACGGTTTCTGCCCTTAAACTTACCGGATTCCAGAAAATGACGGTTTCTGCCCTTAAACTTACCGGATTCCATTAAATTTACCATTAAATTTATCAGATTCCGTTAAATTTTTCGTTAAGTTTACCAGATTCCGTTAAATTTAACGAATTTTGTTAGTTTGCAATTTAGTTCAAAACATGAGATATCGTTTTGTATGTTTTGAAATCATAAGGGATTTTTCTGTGTATTAGGTATACCATAGGGGTTTTTTTTTTGTTTTTAACCCAAATAAAATTAAAATAAAATAAGTTTATATAGTTACTGTAAAGAAAAATTGGTGCAACAATATAAAATTATTGCTGAAAAAAAGCACAGTTATTTGATAAAATTTTACTCACTTTAAACATAGGCTAATATTAAACATCTGAGTTATATTTGTTGAAATTTTAAAATGGGTTAGGTTCTATCGGGACTTGAGTATAGTTTGTTCAAACTCAAATCATAATTTAATTGGGCTCCTAGTTAAATACTCAAACTTAGCCCAACTCTAATTCAGGTGAATCTTAGTCATATTGTAAATTGGTCAAATAGGTCAGATTCGAGTTGTCTTGGTCCAACTCACAACCCTCACGAGAATATGATTATCTCATTAAAAAAAGGTCATCTCCCATCTTATCTTAATGCTATTTGGCTAAATGATATTGGGTTCGTTTGGATGGTGTATTTTTTGAGTATTTGTATAAAATTTTGCCAAAACTTACTATGTAATTTATTGAAAAACTTTTGTGTACTTGAGGATTTGGAGAAAATTTTTTTATTTTCTTTTTTCCTCTTCTTTTTCTTTATTTTTCCCCATTTTCCGTTCTTCTTGTTGTTTCCCACATCCCCATCACCAGCTGCCAATCACCATTACCGTCGATAACCACTCTACCCATCCCTTCTTTTTTATCCCTCTCCTCCTTCCTTTTTTCTTTTCTCCTCCTCCTCCTTCCTTTCCCAACCACCCCTCACCCTGTCCCCCCTTCCCTCGACCTCTCCTGAGAGGAGAGAGAGAGAGAGAGAGTGAGAGAGAGTGAGGGAGAGAGAGAGAGAGAGAAAGAGAGAGAGAGAGAGACGAGGGATGGTAGCAGGTTTAGGTGGCTATAGTAGGTGTTAAGAGAATATCAGCACTCTTGTAGATAATAAATTAGTAAAGGTATTCTTATAAATAGTTTGTTAGATTTGTACTACTATAAATACTAGTTAGGCACTCATAATGTGTGTGCTAGATCTTTTTCTTCCAAAATACATATTCTCATGGTATCAGAGCTAAAGTCCTAGGGTTTGGAGGCGAATTACCTCACTCCATTCTTTTTTCTCATGAACCTGTGTTTAAAGTACCTCATCGTATTTTTGAATGTGTGTATTTTGTTCACCAGCTTGCTCCTGGGGTGGATAAATTAGATCATTGTGCTATTAAGTGTATTTTCTTAGGATGCGCATGAGCGTAAAAAAGGTATAGATGTTACAGTCAAGTTTTAAATCAATTTTTCACTTGTGTTGATATTACTTGCTTTGAATCCGCTTCTTATTTTATGAAACAATGTATGTCTTGTGAGTTAGAACAATGTTCCTCTTTTCCTCCTCCTTTATACAGTCCAACAAATTCTACAAATCGGTTATCTTGTTCTAATTTTCAAATTTATTCTCATCATTCCATAGTTGAGAAAACTCCTGATATGTCACGCATTTTACCAATTACCTCTCAATTTTCAAATCCAGGTATGACGCCCTCCTGTTAGTTAGATCTTCCTATTGCTTTACGCAAAGGTAAGAGGCATTGTACTTCTCATCTTATTTCGAATTTTGTTTCTTATTCTCGTCTCTCTTTGTCATATTAATCTTTTGTTGCTTCACTTGATTCTATATTCATTCCTAAATCTATTACCCATGCTCTCGATCATCCTGATTGGAGATTAGCTGTGCAAGGAGAGATGTTTGCTTTGGAGAAAAATGGTACTTGGGATCTTGTCCCAATTCCTTCTGGTAAGCCTGTTGTTGGTTGTAAATGGGTGTACACCATAAAAGTATAGCTTAATGGTTTTATTGATATATTGAAGGCTCGTCTTATAGTTAAAGGATTTACTCAGATGTATGGAATAGACTACTTAGAGACATTTTCTTCTGTTACAAAGATTACCTCTGCTCGTCTTCTTATCTCTTTGGCAACAACTTCTAATTGGACATTAAATCAGTTGGATGTGAAAAATGCATTTTTACATGGAGATTTGGAAGAAGAGATATATATGGAACAACCTTCTAGGTTTGTTGTTTAGGGGGAGAATTCGCGGTTGGTTTATCGTTTGAAAAAATCCTTATATGGATTGAAATAGTCTCCTAGGGTTTGGTTTGGCCGGTTTAGTAGTGTTGTCATGGAGTTCGGTTTGACAAGATGTCGAGTAGATCACTCTGTATTTTATCAATATTCTAATGCTGGTAAAATTTTATTAGTTATTTATATGGATGATATTGTGATTACAGGTGATGATGTTGTGGGGATCCAGAAACTTAAATCCAATTTGCAGGCAAACATTTAGATAAAAGATTTAGGTCATTTACAGTATTTTCTGGGTATTGAGATATTTCAGTCTAAATATGAGATTTATTTATGTCAAAGAAAATATGTACTCGATATGCTAAGTGAAGTTGGGATGTTAGGTTGCCGACCTGTGGGTACTCCTATGGATCCTAATGTGAAATTAGTAGGAGATCAATGTGCATTACTAGATGATCTTGGGCAATATCGAAAATTTGTGAGTAAATTAAATTATCTCACTGTAATGAGGCCTGACATTTCATTTGCAGTGAGTGTCGTAAGTCAATTTCTGGAGACCCCTCGTACTAGTTATTAGGATGCTGTTATACGAATTTTCAGGTATTTTAAGAGTGCTCCTGAAAAAGGGTTACTGTATCAAAATCATGAACACACTGATATTGAAGGATACAGTGATATAGATTGGGCTGATTTTGCCTCAGATTGAAGATCAACCATAGGATATTGTGTGTTTATTGGTGGTAATTTTGTGTCATGGAAGAGTAAGAAGCAAACAATTGTCTCCAGATCAAGTGCAGAATTTGAATACTGCGTTATGACTCACACTACGTGTGAGTTGATTTGGTTGAAGAGCATGTTACTTGAAATTGGGTTTGAGCATAAACAACTTATGAATTTAGTGTGCAATAATCAGGCGGCTATTCATATTGCGTCTAACTCGGTATTTAATGAAAGAACAAAACATATTGAAGTTGATTGTCATTTTATTCGAAAGAAATTGTTTGATAGAGTCATCAAGACATCTTATGTATCATCTATAGATTAATTGGCTGATTTGTTTACCAAAAGTTTAGGGGGTTCTAGGGTGAAATACATTTGTAACAAGTTGGGTGCTTATGATATATATGCTCCAACTTGAGGGGGAGTGTTAAGAGAGTATAAATACTCTTGTAGATAATAAATTAGTAAGGGTATTCTTGTAAATAATTTGATAGATTTGTACTACTATAAATACTAGTTAGGCACTCATAATATGGGTGTTAGATGTTTTTCTTCCAAAATACATATTCTCAGTAGGCTGAGATGAGTGACTTAGAGGAGGATGAAAAGAAGAAAGAAAAGTAGAAAAAAATTTTGTGTGTTTTTGGGCATTTTAAGGGTGCATTTTAAAAACTTTGGAGTGTTTTTAAAGGGTTACTACAAACAAAGTGATAACAAAAACTGTCTCCTAGAAACAAGCCATGAAACTTGGCTTCCAAACAGAGCCATTATCACACCACTAATTTAAGTGCCAAAGTTACCTTCACTAGCCAAAGGATAAAAATAATTCATGTTAAAAGACAAATAGACTTGGACCAGAAAAATTTGTGCTCAAAATATTTTGTGCACGTCTTTTATCTGTAAAAAAATCACATGAATTCGAATAAAATTTTCTCAAATGTATCAATCAGCTAAATCCATACAAGAATTGTTTTATGTCATAAATAAACTTGAACACTCAAAAAAATACAATGGAAAAATAGATTCACAACTTTTACAATCAACTTAGTCTTCCACTTTTGGAAGCAATTTGTTTAGATTTAGTAAAAAATTGAGTTCATTTTGAAAAAAAGTAAATCTATGATTTTAAAAGAAACGTATTCTAGCATTAAAATAAATACGTGGTATTATTAGTAGCCATGCTTCTCTTGTTGTGGATATTTTGTCAACTGAACTAGTCATGACTTTTGTCAGAATAGCATAAACATATGAGAAAATAAAGAAATGTAAATGAGATGTCTATAACTTCATCTATCCATTTTATGACAAATACGTTGAATAACATAGTAAGAAAATAAATTCAGCTAAGAAAAATCAATATTCAAAAATACCATCAATGGGGGTGTTTGAAGAGAAGGTAATGCCAGATCATGTCAACAACACACTCATGTCCTTAATACCCAAAGTGGAATTTCCAGAAATGGTCTCCAAGTTCAGACCCATCTCATTGTGTAATGTTCCTTATAAGGTGGTAACGAAGATTATAGTAGAAAGGATTCGGCCATTGATTTCTGAGCTAGTTGAGCAGAATCAATGGCAGACAAGCAGGGATTCGGCAAGGTGACCCGCTATCACCGTATTTTTTTGTATTGTGTATAGAGAGGTTGGGTCATATGATCAAAGAAGCGGTAGCAATAAAGGACTGGAGACTAATTAAAGTAACTTGGAATGGCTCAGGTGTAGCTTATTTAAGTTTTGTAGATGACTTAATGTTGCTTGCAGAGGCAAGTATGGAACAAGCAGAGATGGTGGGAAATATTTTGGGTAATTTTTGCAAGTTGTCGGGGCAAAAAGTAAATGTAAGGAAAATAAAGATGTTTTACTCAGGAAATGTTTCTTGGAGTAGGAGAATGTTGATACAAGGGAAGTTTGGGATAGAGGTCACGGAGGATTTGGGGAAATATTTGGGTATGCCTCTGCTACATGGGAGAGTGACAAAGAGTACATTTCAACCAGTTGTGGACCAAGTCAAAAAAAGACTACATCAGGCTGGCAAAAGAAGGTGCTATCCTTTGCAGGAAGGGCAACACTAGTAAAGTCAGTGCTAACTGCAGTTTCTCTGTATACAATGCAGAGGGCTATGTTACCCTGCTCAGTTATGAGCAAGTGGAGCGGAAAGAAGGGAGGAATGGCAATAAAAGTAGACTTGGAGAAGGCTTATGATATATTAAGATGGAGTTTTATACATCAGACTCTCAGGTTTGCAGGCTTTCCGGAAAAGCTAAATGACCTATTCATGAACTGTGTACAGGCAAGTGCCATGCAAGTCTTGTGGAATGGAGAGAAATCAGAACCTTTTAAGCCAACTCGAGGGATTCGGCAAGGTGACCCGCTATCACCGTATTTTTTTGTATTGTGTATAGAGAGGTTGGGTCATATGATCAAAGAAGCGGTAGCAATAAAGGACTGGAGACTAATTAAAGTAACTTGGAATGGCTCAGGTGTAGCTTATTTAAGTTTTGTAGATGACTTAATGTTGCTTGCAGAGGCAAGTATGGAACAAGCAGAGATGGTGGGAAATATTTTGGGTAATTTTTGCAAGTTGTCGGGGCAAAAAGTAAATGTAAGGAAAATAAAGATGTTTTACTCAGGAAATGTTTCTTGGAGTAGGAGAATGTTGATACAAGGGAAGTTTGGGATAGAGGTCACGGAGGATTTGGGGAAATATTTGGGTATGCCTCTGCTACATGGGAGAGTGACAAAGAGTACATTTCAACCAGTTGTGGACCAAGTCAAAAAAAGACTACATCAGGCTGGCAAAAGAAGGTGCTATCCTTTGCAGGAAGGGCAACACTAGTAAAGTCAGTGCTAACTGCAGTTTCTCTGTATACAATGCAGAGGGCTATGTTACCCTGCTCAGTGCTAGATGAAGTAGAGAGATATGCAAGGGATTTTTTATGGGGGGATTCAGCAGAACGTAGGAAAATTCATCATGTGAACTGGGATACTGTGACAAGGGACAAAATGGAAGGAGGACTTGGGATACGGAAAATGAGGGAGACCAACAGAGCAATACTTACCAAGTTGAGCTGGAGAGCTTTGCACCAGAAGGAGTCGCTGTGGGTAAGGGTTCTTAGCAACAAGTATAAAGAATCAGAAGGGTATGGGAGAAAATCCTTCGTCTGAAGGAGTATAGAGGAGGGACAGAAGGTGGTGAGGAAAGGAGTGAGGTGGACAGTGGTAAATGGAGTAGATGTTAGTTTTTGGAAGGACGTATGGTTATTAAAAAGGTCGTTAGTGGACATGAGTAGAAGGGAAATTCTGACAGGAGAGCTGCATAAGAAAGTCAGGGATTACTGGGTTATTGGGGAGGGTTGGAATATGGATGCATTGGAACCTTTACTATCCACCCAAATGGTAAGTAAGCTATTGGAAGTCCATTTAGCACAAGAAGGCTCCGACAAGGACTCACCAGTGTGGACTCCGGATCCTAGGAGAGTGTTTTCAACAAGAACTGCATATCAACTAGAATGTAATGAAGAAATACTTGCTAATCGACATGGATGGAATCAAATTTGGAAACAAAGAGGACCAGGCAGATGGCAATTCATGTTGTGGTTAGCTAGGCACTGATGACTTTTAACTAATGCAGAAAAGAAGCGAAGGTACCTCCAGGAGATTAGTTACTGCAAAATATATGGGCAAGATCCAGAAACGCAGCTACATGCGCTACAAGATTGTCCATGGGCAAGGAAGATATGGTTTAGCCTAGTTTATCCAAGATATTGGGAGGAATTTAACAGCAAGAGTGCAGGAGATTGGATAGACTGGAATCTGAAAAGAGGTAATATAGGCAGATGGGATCACCTGGACTGGCAGATAGTGTTCCAACAGGTGGTATACTCAATATGGGGAAGTAGGAATAGTTTTTACATCAACGAGGACAGCAGTAAAATCGCCAGTCTAGAGAAAATGGTCGTTGCAGTGTTGGAAGCTAATCAAAGAGTACTAGAGAGGGAAACCAGGAGCAAGAAAAGGCAAATTATAAACATTGGGTGGGGTAAACCGGAGAGAGGTTGTATAAAGGTTAATGTAGATGGGGCGTTTAGCTCCAGGAATGGTATTGCAGGGGTTGGAGGGCTATTAAGAGATGAGTATCGAATGTGGATTAGCGGATTTTGGGCAAATTTAGGACAGAGGACCAATACTGAAGCTGAACTATGGGCTATCTGGTTTGGAATGAAGACAGCTTGGGACAAGAGGTACAAGAGAGTGATCATTGAAACGGACTCTAAAGTGAGTTTAGAGCTTATTGACAAAGAGCCAACCGAGAGCCCCCTTAGGGTGCAAATCAGCCAAATTCGAAGTTTAAGGGAGAGGCAATGGCAATGTGAGTTATTACATCAAAGGAGGGAGGCTAACTTGAGTGCGGATTGGTTAGCTAAGAGTGGCTTGAATTTGGAGCCGGGAGTTCAAGAGATGGCATCTCTACCAGAGGAGTTGAGGAAGTGGTTGGCATATGATGTTGTAGGCGTTACAACGCCTAGATTAGTTGCCATGTAATAAGTCTAAAGCCCTCCTATCAAACAAAAAAAAAAACCATCAATTTATGTTTTTTTAATAAATTTTCCTTTCGGTTAATTCGAAAAAACCCTATGAAATTACATTTTGCAGTAATTTTTACTCCCAAATATTCATTTACAACAACCTCCCTCTTGTGGTTTCTAAAGTTTCTAAATCACACACATATTTCCTTTTTCATCTTCTTACATGACAACCATATGCCACTAATAAAATTCTCAAATAATTTGGACATGATTTTGTTTCCAAAAATATCCTTATGCGTAATGGACTACTATATGCACGCCACTCTTAGGCATATATTTATTTTTCTGTTTTTGGTGATATATAAAATAGGTGTGTGCATAAAAGTCGATTACAATTTTGGAAATGAAACTAGGGCTAAAATATTTAGGCGGCTATTCAGTCCATTTTCTGGTAGGATGTTCATGTCATTTGAAGAAATGAAAGGGAAATTAGGACTTATTTGCGGCTTTTACTTGATTGAGAAAATTTGACTACCATAAAGAGTGGGGAGGGGGAGATTGATGCAAATTGACATTCAGGGGATAAAGCATCTAAATTGTATTTTGGAGGAGGTTTTCTTTGGAATTAACCCTTTTTCCCTTTTGAAGCTTAGTAATGGAGCAAAAGAAAAATATTGAGTAAAGTACAAAAGCAAATGAACAGAAGACCAATTAAAGAGATAGTAAGAAAGAATAAATTTAAAAAACTCAATTTTAGATGTGTTAAGGGGAAAAAGTTAATAAGAATCAAGAAATTTAGTGGCTCATGCTAAGATAATACAGAGGTTGATCTAGAACTCAAGGAGTAGATGTTTCAGTTTCATGCAAATTTGAAGCTTAAAATAATTGCCCTAAATGAATTCAAATGATTTGTTTAGATGTCCTTAACAGCTAACTGCTTTTGTCCTCCGGTGCTAACATCACAAGGTCTACAATAAATGAAATTACCAAAGCTTCACAAACCAACAAAATTCTTTGCAACCTACTAAGCTTCATCATTCTTATTATATCATGTTTGTCATATTAAAATTGATTTTGACCAATGCTGAGTATAATTGTCATTTATGCTAGGGAGATTTTCGAATTGTTTACTTCTTGCAAACAACAAATGCAACTGAGTAAGAACAAGTCAGTGATCTAACCACCATATTCATAAATATCATTGTATATCGTTCATAATTCTTCAATGCTTCAGCCCTTATTTCTCTGTAAAAACTGAGTTTTGATCTTCTCAAGTGTTGTGAGGGCATCTTTTATGATGATCCTATTCTCTGGGACATCTGAAGTGCAACTTAAAGCAAGCTGCAAGATAGATGATACACAAGCCATGTTTTCATTGGCTTGTTCTTCTTTTGGATGAATAATTTCACATCAACAACTTTATCTACGGAACTTGGTAATGATTCCTGAATCCAACGCCTTATGCTTAGCTCTTCTGTGAACATCTCATCCTTAGGTCGCTTTCCAGTGAATGCTTCAATCATGGTAATGTCAAAACTGTATACATCGCACCTAGTTGACACCAGTCCTTCTAGTCCATGCTCTGTCACGAAGGGAAAAAAAATAGCTGTTTTACAAAGATTATAATGTTTTCATATTCAGAATAGAAGTGTTATGATATATTGTATCTTAAATTTGGTTTGGCTAATGAGTGCCAGGGACACTCGTTAAGATAATTTCAAGAGTTAATTTTTTTTTATAAGTAAAACTAATTTGGAAAAGTATCAAAATGCAAGTGAATAATATATGTTAGTGTATGCATTTACATAAAAAGTTAGGTATTATTTAAATGTTTTAATGAATATTCCAAAAACACACGTAAAATTTTTTTTTTTATCAAAAAAAAAAATTGTAGGTTTACAGCAAAGAATAGTAACCTGGAGCGATGTACCCTATTGTTGCCAGGGTTTTTGTCTGTACATGGCTTTCTCCACCTCCCAACAATTTAGCAATCGCAAAGTCACTAACATGAGCTACCATATCTTCATAAAGTAAAATGTTACTAGGCTTCAAATCACAATGAATTATGGGAAATGAATACCCATAATGAAGATATTCCAACCCACGAGCCACATCAATCATGATGTCCAATCTTTGCATGATACTCAGGACATGGTGGTCAAGATGAAGCCATTTCTCCAGGCTTCCATTTGGCATGAATTCTAGTACCAAAGCTTTAAAGTCCGGATTAGAACAAGCACTGATTACTTTGATCAAATTTCTATGACGAAGGCGGCACAAGACTTCACATTCGGTGTCAAAAGTTTTCAATATCCCCTCAAGCTGCATATCAAATACCTTTATAGCCCAAATTATCCCATTTGTAGATACCCCTTTGTAAACTGAACCAAACGTCCCAGATCCAAGCAAATTACTCCTGCTGAAACCATTTGTTACTCGTCGAAGGTCATGGTAGGATGCCCTTTGATATGTTGTTTCTGGAAACAAATCATGAGCTGGAGCCATAGTTTTCTTTCTTGCCAACCTTTTTGTCAACAAAAGTGAAATGCCCAAGATTAGGACAGCAGATCCTATTGGCAGCAACACAAGCAAGAGTACCTTTTTATTTGATCTATGTTGAGAAGTTTGACAAGGTTGGAACCAAGGAGCACCACATAATGTTTCATTAGCAAGAAAAGATAGGATGGTGAAGTTCATAAAGGTCCTCCTCGAGGAACCGGTCCTTGTAGTTTGTTGTAGGAAACATTCAAATAGTGAAGATCCAAGAGTACCTCCAGAGAGTTAGGTATCACACCAGCTAAACTATTGAATGACAGATCCAAGTACTGCAAAGCCAACATTGTCTTGATTGAGTCTGGAATTGACCCTTGTAGATTATTATGCTCTAAGGAGAGTTCCTGTAAATCCTGTAGTGCCCCAATAGTGCTAGGGATGTCACCAGAAAACTGGTTCACAGATAGATTCAGTTTGATCAGTGTCTTCATGTCTCCAATTTGGGAGGACAAAGAACCATTGAGAAAATTGATGGACAAGTCAAGCTCCAACAAGTCATTAAGGCTCCACAAGCTTGTTGGTACACTAGACGTTAGATTGTTGGAATTCAAATAAAGATATCTCAATGAAGAAATGCTCCCTAAGCAGTCAGGCACTTTGCCAGACAGCCTATTTCTTGCCAAAATTAAGTATCCTAAGTTGGGAAAATGACAAAACTCACTTGGAATTGGTCCTTCTATTTTGTTATCTTCAAAACTTATCCACTGAAGTTGTCTTAAACTTGAGATGGAACTTGGAATTATTCATGTCAAACCATTGCTTGCCAAGTTTAGGATCTCCATGCTGCTCAAGTTGCCTAGTGACCTTGGAACTTCACCTCCAATTCCACAATGAAACATATTAATTGAGTCAAGAGAGTTGGAAAGATTTCCAATAGACACTGGAAGATTGCTATTCAGTGGATTTTCATCTAGCAACAACTTTCGCAAATATCTGCAATTTCCTATAGAACTGAAGAAGGTCATATCTCCAGATAGAGTAAAATTGTTTGCCGAAAGAGATAAGACTTCTAGGAATCTTAGGCTACCAAGAGAATGAGGAATTTCACCAAAAAATTTATTCTCTGACAAGTCTAGAGACTTCAATCTAGAGGCATTTGAGAGAGTTGGTAATATAATTCCAGTGAATCTGTTTGCCCCAAGATAAAGTATCTCAAGATTGGGTAAAGTAACACCTAAAGTCGGCGGAAGAATGCCCCTAAAATCATTGGTTGGTATGGAAAGTTCTCTAAGAGTTGAAATGTTGAATAGCTCATGTGGGATGGGATCTCTTAACTTATTTTGGCCCAAGTATAGTAACTCCAATTTGTAAAGGTTACCAATCCCACGAGGTATAACACCTGAAAAACCAATTAGGTAACAAGTTAAATGAGAAGAAAAACCGATTCAATGGATGTAACCGTGTAAATATACATACACACACAAATAGTGAGATAAAAGCAAAATCAAAATATATAGGTGGGAGATATTGGAGAATGGGGCTAATGTTGAGAGCTTTTTGTTCTCCTTTTCAAGACTTATTGTATTGGTTCATGATTTAATTGTCAAAGCAACTATATACTAAAGTAAAAGGAAAAATGGTTAGAACTTAGAACAACTTCATATTTTGATTATTATCTGATTTGAACTTAATGTTAATCTGAGTATCAACAATCTTATAGTGCATACTTAATGCGGAAGAATTCTGAAGGCCCTTTCATATTTTTAAGGGAATTATGCTCTCTCAATTAAGATTCAATAACTGATTAATGAAATATATTAATGAAATTATTTATTTAACAAGTTTTTGGTATGGCTGCCCATTTGGCATTCACATACATTGCTTTACTGACTACTATAAGATGACAAATTTCCTTAAAAATGATACTCTGGTAAGGATATTACTTGGTATGGACGTGCCAAGATTTATCTAGTAGATTTTAATTAAGACAGTAATCAATTTTTTTTTCTCAAACACAATGTTATTAACAATTGAATTTCACATAATTTTTTTGATAACCGAATTATTTTTTATAAAATATTACATAATTTCATTAAAATGTAGAAGTTGCATCATCAGATTGAAAGAATACCAAGAGAACACCTCTTTCATTGTCGAGGTAGGCACTTACTGTTATACTACCATGTTCTTTAGTTTGAAAAATGCAGGGATTACCTATTAGAGGTTAGCTAATAAATTGTTCAAGGAGCAAATAGGAAGAAACATGGAAGTACACGGATGATATGTTGACAAGAAAACTAAACTGCAGACCACTTTCATGAGATTTAATTATTCTAAGAAAAGCTTAGATAACTTAATTTGTAAAGTATTATTCTACAGCTACCCCTTGGACATTCACTAGTAAAACAATTTGTACCTAATATAATTTCCCTATTTATATTTACACATTTTCCTTATTTAACTTATTGGTTTAAAAAAGCAACACTTTTACCCGTTTTGGTCAATGTCTGTTGGGCACCTGATAACCAAAAGTGTTCATCAATGTTGTTCTAAATTTAGAATGCAGCAGGACAAAGAGGTAATTACAAGCTTGTGGAGCCTTAATGACCTGTTGGGGCTTGACATCAAATTGAGTTAATGTTTACAAGTATGTTGGAGCCTTAATTAAGTTATCAAATTGAGGTAATTACAAGCTTGTTGGAGCCTTAATTACAAGCAACACTTGCACTGGAGGACATCACTACACATCTCCAAAGAGGTAATTATAGGCTAACATCAAATTCCACTTAATTTATCTTTTGAATGCACACAATCACAATTGTTGTACCCTTACATTTAGATACTTTCTTAAATTAATTACACTTTTCTAAACCACTGAGATCACTTTTGAATGAGTAGTAATTGGGTATTTATTAGGCAAGGATAATGAATATAAATCAATATATGATACCTATGATATCAGGGATAAATTACAGTCCAATTATATAGTTAGGCTAACGAGGGAACTAGTGACACGTGAGTGCATCATTTTTTTTTGAGTTGATGAACAATTTATATTTCAAAACCTTGATTCAAAGAGCATATGATAGGATAAGTGAACGTCAATACGTATCTTGTCGTTACCTGTCAGATTAGCGTACTCTATGCCTAGCTGTTCCAAATTAGTAAGATTTCCAATATCTGCTGGAATTTGACCTGCAGAGTAGATGAATCATAATATTTACATAATTGTTTGACAAAATATATATGTAAGGAATTGTTTTAAGGAATGTATCTTAAGCTACTGAATGAGGCACTGAAGTAGTTTGCCAAAAAAAAATATTTACATGTGCTAAAAGGAGAAGTATGTTGTGGACTATTTTGATTATTGAAAGCACCAAAATTACATATTCACCCTATTTATTGCATACATTCCATTTTCAGTGTTACTTTTCACAAAAAAAATGAATTAAAAATGGTCAAAATAGTAAGATTAGATGGTGAGGGGGCGGGGTCATGGGAAGAGGGGAGAGAGGTGAATGGAAGAGGGAAAAATGGAGAGAGAGAGAGAGAGAGAGAGAGAGAGAGAGAGAGAGAGAGAAGGGAGATGTCAGGTGGTAGCGATGGAGTGCAACAATGGCGAGGTGACAGTGACAATAGTAGTGGTGAGTGATGGTGATAGTGGTAATGTATTGAGGTGAGGTAGAGGTTGAGGTTGTAGAAAAGAGAAATGTGTGTGTATTTTTGGATATTTTCATATGTGTATTTTAATAATTTTGAAGTGTTTTTAGATGTTACTGTAGATAAAATTTGAGAAAAAATTTCTATTAAAAACAAGCAAAAAAAAAAAAAAGGGCTTCCAGAGACCCTATAATTTGGTCAGGCCGGTGCACGACACTAGCTAGAAACTAGAAAGACATATTCTTGAGATATGAATTTGACTTCTGGCCCATCTTGGCAGTAACTTGTTTGCAACCATTACAACCAGAGTGATCATCCTAAACCATCGTCCATCTTCTAGTTATTATTACATGTGAATTATAGCAGTCATATTACACCGTGTTTTAGGCACACTTTTATGGACTGATTGAATTTAAATAACGAGATGCATATTACTTTAAAATATGATGTAACACAGCCCTGCTTGGTAAAGTGAGTTTTTTGTCAAGTTTGCCTCCTACCAATTTTTTTAATATTTTAATTACAGTAATTTCAAAAGACCTTTCAAAATTTTTAAACTACACACTTTAAAAGATCAAAAAAAAAAAAAAATTCTTTCTTCCTTTTTTCTTCTACCTCAACCCACCACTACCTTCATCGCCGGTCAAGACTGATCGGCGCAGGCCTTCTCCTTTTTTTTTCTCTCTCTCTCTCCACCCCTCTCCCCTACCACCAACCTTCCCCCTCTCCCTCCCCCTCCCCCTCCCTCAGACGTGATCTGGTCAGAAAAAAGCAAAAAAAAAAAATGTTTCTACTGCTCTGACTTTTGGCGAGGAGAGGGAGAAGTGGCGCGGGAGAGAGAGGGGGAAGGGGAGGAGAGGAGGAGAGGGGGAAGAGAGAAAAATGCCAATTTTTTTTTTTTGTTTCTGCTGCTACAACTTTCAGCGGGGGGAGGGAGATGTGATGGGGGAGGGAGAGGGGGAAGGGGAGAGGAGAAGAAGAAGAGAGGAATGAAAAGAAAAAAGAAAGAAGAAAAAGAAAAAGAAAGAGAAAAAGAAAGAAGGAAAATGTTTATATAAAATTATAAATAGGGTTATGCAAAAAATTGCTAAATTTTAGGGGACTAAATTTAATGCATACAACATTTATATATCTTGGCTATTTCAGTTATTTTATTTTCTAAACGAAGGTAATCCTGACATTTGAGTTGATTTCATTATAGATTTACATCACTTTGACATCTTAGTATAAACTATGAAGGATTTATATATAATTTTTAAAATCATAAAAGGATTATGTGGAAAAGAATTAAATTACATGGGGAAAAAAGTATAACTTATCCAATGGAAATTGTAACTCAAAATCAAGATATTACTATCTATCGTACCTTGAATACGGTTTGCACCTAGAGCTAGCACCCTAAGCGTGGTTAGATTCCAAATTTCTTTTGGTATATTTCCTGCCAGATTATTGTATGACAAGGACAAGATTTGAAGCCTCGGACAACCTCCAATACCAGCCGGAACTTCGCCGTTAAACTCATTAATTGACAGATAAATCCCTTGGAGTTGTGGCAGATGATCGCAGATACGTGCCGGAAGGTAACCGGATAAGGTATTATTCGAAAAACTAAAGTGCTGCAATGACGAGAGGTTAAATAAAGACACAGGCAAAGGGCCTTCAAGTTTGTTACGTCCTATGTCAAGGACCTCCAAGTTCTGTAAAGCACTCCAGTCTTGAGGCAGATTTCCAGTTATGAGGTTCCGACCTAACCTGATAGTCTCTAACATTGTTACATTAGAGAACGTTGGTGGCAATGAACCAGAAATTCTGTTTCCAAGGACCGAAAGGTAACGAAGTTGAGATAAATCTCCCAACCATGATGGAAATCCGCCATCAAAGCTATTGAATGCCAAGTTAATGTGCTTGAGTCGACGCAAATGAACCATCTGAGTTGGAAGATTTCCATGGAAGCTATTGTTTTCAAGATCCAGCCAGACTAAGAAGGAGAGATTCCCCAACTGTAGAGGTATGGTTCCAACTAAGTCCATTTTGGGAAGTTGTATGGCGGCGACTCTTCGATGGCGAGTGTTACAAGTGATTCCTATCCAATTACAAACAGAGGTAGAAGTGGACCAATTGATTGGAAGGATGTTTTAGGGGTCGGAAATGGCAGCCTTGAAGGCAAGAAGAGCGTCTAGATCAAGATCACGGGTGTTGTTATGGGCAACAACGTTAGTGGTACTTAAGGAAGCTGCGGCTAGGCTTGCGATCAAGGCTACAAGGAAGAGGAAATAAGCTTTCTCCATATTTAATTTCTTTTCCAGAACGTGGATATGCACTAGTATTGCAATAAAATACATATATAAATGGATTGAAGTACAATAACCCTTCTTTATTTTTTTTTATTCTTCTTTTGGTCTTTGAAGAAGAGTACCTGGTGATACTAAGGGTGTGCCCACTAGTTAGCGAAGAATAAAGTAGAATGATGGCGCCGTGGCGGTGAAGTAGACCTTAGGCTTTGCATATGACTTTTCCATCTTGTACAATATGGTAAACTATTTAAAGAGTTTTTAAACTTTTCAAATTATCAACTTCTAGTATTTTATCTATTTCAAGTCTCATATAATCCCCTCAAAAATAAATAGTATCTAATTTTGATTCTTTGATCCATTTCTACATTAAAGCTAATAAATTTGAGGGCAAAATTTGATGAATCTAACAATGAAAATAGACAAAAAAAAGTTAAAATTTAACAATTTTTTATTGTTGGTGAGTGACTCTAAGATTTGAAATAGACGAGGGACTAAAATAGATGATCTAGAATTTGTTCATTATGTTTGTGTTACAAAAAACAATCGAGGCATTTTTGGACGTTGGATTGGAGTTTTTCCTTAGGTAAGAAAATTGGGGTTTATTTTTAAACTCAAAATACTTAAAATGGGGTGTGTGTTTGTATGTATGTATATGTGTGTATATATATGTACATATATATGTATGTATATTTTTATATAGGGATAATTTCAGAAACCTCCCTTGAGGTTTCATGAAATATCGCCTAGCTCCGCTAAACTTTTCAAAATCTCACTTAGCACTCTTGAAGTGATAGTAGGGCCATATACTAATATTAAAGGTGATGAATTGTCAATAATACCATCATATTTAAATTTTTTGAACTTGTTTTTCTTGCTCTAAATTTCCTACTTTTCTTTAACAATGTCTATACAAACATATATACATATATACATACATATATATATATATATATATATATATGTATAATTGAATTGCAAATGTCAATGAAATATAAGATTTAATCAATGAAATATACAATGCATTTGGAGAAGAATAGCTACAGGTTCTTTTTATTTTTTCCCTTTTTTAGTGTTTCACAACTTTATTTGCTCATTTATTTATTCCTATTCATGTAGAGCGCAAGAGAAATAAAGTAATTGAAACTCCAAATAGTTTTTCAAATTCTAACTTTTTCTATAATAAAATTTTCATATTTCACACCCATAAAAAAAGTCTGTTTATTTTGAGCAAATTTTTTGTATGATATTGAAGTTGAATTTCATCTATTACTAAGTTTTTTTGCTCAAATGTATGATTTTACATGCTAATTACCTTTAACGCTGTGAAGGGTTCTATTTGTAGAAATAGTTTAAAAAATAGTATTTACTTTTACTATCTCTTCCTACCGTAGAAATGACCATTGGCTGTAACATAAAATTTTACCAATTTTCATCTCCTGACATTTAAAATGGTTCCAATTTAGTACTTTTTTTTCTTGGTTTGTAAAATGTTCATTTTTTTATAGCCTAAGGGTATTAAAGGTACTAAAATAATCTCTCTCCTCAAACATGAATTTTTTAATATTACTTTTGGTTAGAAAGGCTTCCCATGTTACCAAAATATCAATTCAAGGGGTACTAAGTGAGATTTTAAAAATCTCAAGGGAGCTAGGTGATAATTCATAAAACCTCAGGGGAGGTTTATGAAATTATCCCTTTTATATATATGCAACTGTTTATGCATATATATGTATCTATGTATATGTGTGTATGTATACGTGTGTATTTGTATGTATGAATGCATGCATGCATGCATGTATGTATGTATACATATACATAGATATACATATACATACATACATATGTTTGTGTATATATATGTATATACACATATGTGTATATATATATATATATATATATATATATATATATATATATATATATATATATAAAGTAAAGGATTTAAGAATGTGATCGAACTGTAGCAACTTGAGAAAAATAGAACAACAGTTAAATGAACAGTTAACAATACAATTGCATTACTACTAAAAAGACTATATGTGGCATTTGATAAGAGGGTTTCGGAATGGAGAATTGGAGTAAACCCTATAATTATTGTTTGGATTACTACTATCGGAATCGAGATTTTGGAATCATACTTAAAAATTTGGAGTTCTCCAATTTCCTAATAACTTGGAGGGTTTTGGACAAAACCCAAGTTTGATTCCGGTTTAGAAATGGAGCCCATCCCGCCACCCGTTAAAAAAATTAATATATAATTATATACATATATATAATATATATTATAATTACATATTTTATTATAATATGTTTATAATTATTGCAAGGCCAATTAACAAAACCATACTACTATTTCTATGAGCACTGTACAACGACAACAAATAACTTTCTGTTTCTCGAGTTAGTAGTCCCACTCTAAAATTTTCTTCAATTTTTTGTCCTCATTAGACCCTTAAGTAAATTATTAGAGAGGTAGTGGTCATTATGATAAACCTCTAGGGGCGAATGTAAGATTATCTCAAAGACCTTACAATTTTTTTATTTTTTATTTAAGAAGAACTCTAAACCTTACAATAGAGCATTGCTGTACATGCCTAATTAATTTTTTTCTAGTTCCGTCTAATAATTGTAATTCTTATAAGATTTGATATATTTATCACTAAGTTGAGGTAAATAAAAAAAGTTTAACTACACTAAACTAGTATGAGCGATATCAAATATTATAAGAATTGCAGCAATCAAATGTGACAAAATTCAGTTGGACTTGCCCGTTTAAGAGTCTAAATTGAAGATAAACAATGGCTTAAATATCTTTATTAAACTGTAAACAAACGACGCACGCCACTGACTTAAATAGCTTTGTTTGTCTGTAATGCTGTGGCAACTGTTAAGTGTACCAATAGAAGGTGTCTCCATGTTGACAGCAAATGCCCTTTCCAAACCAGCACAGCCGACATAGAATTTAGATCTCATTCTAAGTGCATTGTACTGGAAAAACTGAGGGAGACGTGCACCAGAGGCCCAGAACCCTCTTGACAAAAAAGTTCTTTTAGGATGCATTTGATAAAAGTTTGGAAACTCAAATATAAAATATGAAATTTGAATTCATTAAATTATTGAATTTTTAAATATTAAATCAAATACATTTGAGTATATATCACATTTCGTAATAAGTGAAAAGTTTATTACTTATTTTTTGAACAAATTTTATCTAGAAAATTCAGTGTCACTTAACTAATTCAGATGCTCAATTTTTTGTTATCAAATGCGAATAAATATATTAAGATCTGAATCCATTAAATTTAAGTATTGAATTAGATATTATCAAATAGGGTCTTAGTTGCTAAAAGTATTTTGAAAACATTTGGTGAACATCATCTCATAGAATAAGGAGTAGAGTATTTGGTATTAAAAGTACTTTTAGCAATAGTTCAAATTTGATGCTTTTAAAGCAATTTTTATGATTTAAAAAATAAAATATTAAATTTAATCATTTTATCCTATATAATGAATTAAATAAAGAGATAAATAAATTTCAAAAATTTCAAATTATACATTATCCAATACAATAAATACTCATTAAACTATGTTTTCAAACAATATACTTAAAAGCACTTAATAAGTTAATCAATATTTTTATTAAAAACTCTATTAGAGAAGTAAAACTATTTTTTAATAAGTTTGGAACCTAGTAATTTGGACGTCCTAATCGGCTTTTATTTTTTTTTTTAAAAGGACGTCCTAATCTGTTTTGGAGGAAATATCAAGGGAGAAATGTCTTATGACAATTCGGTCAAGTTATAAACTATCGCTCATATTCAATATCATGTCCATCAAAGGATTGATGAGGAAAGTGATTAAAGAAGACATTGGAAGATTACTTGGGGATAACTGAGTCGCAGGGCTCTAATGCTCCGTCAAAGTGTGGAAACGAAAACTTTGTTTCATCCCCACTGCATTGTCTAGGAAAATTATTATTGACTGAAACTACTATGAAGGTGCTTGTCTTTGTTTCGGCCAATCATATAGAGATAGCAGATTTAAATATCTCCCCAAGTCCTTTTTATTTCTCATGGTAGAGACAGCACATTTTATTGGAGTCTTGCACTGCTTCCAAGAAGTTAATCGGCTTGCTAATCGATTATCCAATCTTCGTTGTGACATAGGAACTAAAGTGATCTACCATTCTTTTGTTCAATTACTATGTTTTCGTTGGGTTGGGATTGAGCTCAGTTATAACTAGAATTTTGTCCATGCCTTAGCATGGTTTCTTTTTATTTATTGTGAATCCAACATGTCCACTCATATTAATTTTAAAAAAATTAATGTATTTTAAATGTTCAATTATTTACTAATTTTTAAAAATTTGTTTATATACTTTCACTGTAATATGATAATATACATCGAATAATGTATCTCATATCCAAAACTTGGTACATCGAATAATTTATTTTTTAATAAATATTCTTTTAGATAATTTAAATTTTTATAATGACCGTAGATCTAGAACTATAAATTCACATTTAATTAAGTGAAAAAGGTCCAGCAATCCACTTTTTTTCATCAGTAAATATTTAGCTTCTAACAATATTTGTAATTCTGCTGGTATAATAATTAATTATTTTTTTACACTAAGTTAATTCAAAATTAAGGGAAGAGATGATGAGCAATTCGAATCCTAATCATCGATATGGTGATGAAAGGAAGTAATTTATGAAAATAATTGTAATTTGAAAAAGGCTTTAGTATAGTTTTATGTAACAATTTAATATAAAGCAAATATCATTAAAATAATATTAGTTATTTTTTAAAAGTTATTTTGGGATATCATTAAGGTAAGATTAGTTATATTTTAAATTTATTTTAAAATTAGGGATAATTTCAACATATAATATAATATTCAATATGGGCAAAACTCAAATGACCATAACCCATTAATTTTCTTCAATTAAGCATGTTACATAGGAGTGAGAAATACTCTAATTAAAATAGCTACTTTTATAATTAATTTTCTTCAATTAAGTATGCCACATAGAAGTGAGAAACACTAATTAAAATAGATACTCTCATATATATATATATATATATATATATATTTATATAGATAAGTTAGGATTCATACTTGTAGATTGTAAAAGTTTCTATGATGCATTTGCACGGAAGTTTTGGCTTTATGTCCACCTCCTTGTTTTTTATTTTTTTTAATAAATAGAATCTAAGGTTGGCATCTATTCCCAGAATCCCAGTGGACGAAATCGCTTACCAAAAACAAAGTAATAGAAATCTAATTTAATTACAAGATGAGTAGGTATAAAAGCCACCGGCACCTCCTTTCTATATTCGCTTTCTACAAGTACGGTCTTACGGCTTTGAAATGGGAGTTTATTTTTTTCCGAAGATTTCCTTGCGATTTCTTTGCTCTTTGTCAAATTTGTATTTGCCTTTGCCAGATTTAAACCCTTCTTATCCAATATGAACTAATTTAAGTTTAGATTCGATCATTCAAAGCAAGCATTCATTGGGCCAAAAAAGGTCAACCATTCCTACATAGGCCCACAAAGATCATTTGAAACTGAATATAAATAATTGGAAGTTCAAGGGTGTTTTTGTTGATTTTTCAGCGTGGAAGGATAGTTCTTCCATTTAGTGTATCTAATCATTGTAATTTATGAACGAAGAAAGGCACAAAACCATTTAGTGTGCATCCATTTGCAGTCCATGTTGTTTTTATCCACCCTTGTTTGGACTGTAATTTTTTGCAGAAAAACTTTTATGTTTTTTGTGAATATATTTTTCAATCACTTTTTTTATCTCACATATATCAAATCGCTAAAATATATTCTTTTTTACTAAAACCCCTAAAAATAGCAATCCAAATGAAATTTCTGTATTCCAATAGTTTGCAACTTCATTCATCAAAAAAAATATTTGTTTAGTTAACTATGTAATTTGAACTTTTTTTTTAATGAAAGCTACTTAATTTTGTTCTTATATTGTTCTAATAGGGCACAAGTTCAATTGGAGAGAAAACAGACAAAAAACATGATGCAAATAAGTAATGGAAGAACAAAGCATGAAGAGTAAGAGGTTTGGCAGGATTGACAAATGTAAGTGTTTTGGCAATAACTTGAGTGATACAAATTGGATTGAGATGATTCTTAATTCATTTTGAAGTAAATGAATTCTCTACAAATCTTATCAAAACATCAAAGTTTGGTTCTCATGGTTTAATAGGCAAAGATCCAAAATACTAAAGTATAGTTGTGCTGCAAAATTCTGTAACTAGTTCTCAATATTTTGGGTATATCTCAACATCCATACCACCACATGACATGATTCTTGTGGCATTAAAAAACTAATTCAAAGAGCTACTTTCATGTTTGAGAAAGATATCATTTGGCCTTGATGATGGAGATTTTTGGCCTTGAAATGGATCTGTTCGTGGATCCGATGCAATTCGTCTGCTGATCACATGTAACTTGCACCCGTCTTAAATTTGGTCTTCTCGCCATTATTCCTATGGTACCAAAAGTTCAATTGGTCTTAAATTTGGTCTTCTTATATTGTTCTAATAGCGCAAAAGTTCAATTGGAGAGAAAACAGACCAAAAACATGATGCAAATAAGCAATGGAAGAACAAAGCATGAAGAGTAAGAGGTTTGACAGGATTGACAAATGTAAGTATTTTGGCAATAACTTGAGTTACACAAATTGGATTGAGATGATTCTTAATTCATTTTGAAGCTAAATGAATTCTCTACAAATCTTATCAAAACATCAAAGTTTGGTTCTCATGGTTTAATAGACAAAGATCCAAAATACTAAAGTATAGTTGCCCTGCAAAGTTCTTCCAACTAGTGCTCAATATTTTGGGTATATCTTAGCATCCATACCACCACATGACATGATTCTTGTGGCATTAAAAAACTAATTCAAAGAGTTACGACTTTCATGTTTGAGAAAGATATCTTTTGGCCTTGTTGATGGAGATTTTTGGCCTTGAATTGGATCTGTGCGTGGATCCGAAGCAATCCATTTGCTGATAACATGAAACTTGCACCCATCTTAAATTTGGTCTTCTCGCCATTATTCCTATGGTCCCAACACTGACGCTGGTGTTTAGAGTGGTATTTGCACCGGTGTTCATTAGAAAAGTGTGCGAAATTGTCATTTTTCAACTTTAAAAAATCCAATTCTATCCCATTTCGGATACTACTTTAAAAAACTATAAATAGGGTCTATCTAGGACGTTTTTAGAGGTGAAAAACATTAGTCTAGCTTAGTTTTAACATCTTTTCATAATTTATCCTTGAGAGATCAAGATCAAATGGAGGCGAATCAAGGAGCATGCAAGGAGAAGATTAGAGCAAGCAATTGAGAAGTTTTCTTGCTCATTTTCTTATCTTTGTAGCAACTCTTTGAATTCGTGGTTTTAATTTCCAAATCATGTTGAACTAAATTGTTTCTAGGGTTAGGGTTTTTATGATGGAATTTTATTAATTCTTCTAATTTAATTTCTTGCCTTTTGCTATGATTTATTTATCTTGATTTAATTATGTGTTTATACTTGGCCATCATAGACATGCTCTTAGAGTTTTTATTGAATTAAAAAAGGCGATACAACCATGCACTAGAGAGATAAGCATATTTAGACTAATTATGAGAGTAGGTTAGGATTTGTATAACACACTTGTATCACCAAAGTTCTTAAAGGGTTTAATTGAACACTTGAGATCTTGAGAGAGATGTAAGATTTAATTAGGCACACTTTAGATGTATTGAGAGATAATCTAAAGTATAATTGTGGGATGCGTTCATAGTTTGTTAAGAAATTAATTAGATAATTGATTCAAATTTTGGATTAAAACTTGAAACCCTAGACATGTGTCTATTGTTTTCTCACCACTATTTATTTGAATTGATTATTATTTATTGTTTAGTTAGAAAATACAATTTTTTGAGTTTAAATTTTGTTATTTTATTAGAATAATTAAAGTAAAAAATTAACTCATCTCTGTGGGTTCGACCCTAAACTACTCTAAGTAATTTATTACTACGATCGGCCCTGTGCACTTATAGGAATTCATCAATCAAGTTTTTGGCGCCATTGTCGGGGTCAACTGTAAGTTTTTCTACTTTAGTTATTTTTGTCTTTTATTTTTATTTTTATTTCTTCACTTTTTTTTTTATTTTGTTGCTTAGGTACCTTGGTTTAAGATGGCTTTGGACACTCCTAATAATCAAAATCCACCCCTAGCTCCACCTGCTAAATTTCATTTGAGGAACATCCAATGTCTCATGATAGCAGCTTCGTCATATTGTATCCGACTAAGTGATGGGGTTAGAAATTACAAGCTCAAGACCTTGCATTTTAATATGCTTTCTTTTTTTTACAATCTACCTAATGAAGACTTGCAATCTTTTATCTGAGAATTTTACTCGGTGGTGCAGACTTTTCCATTGGGTGGGATATCAAAAGATGAACTACGGATGAGGTGTTTTCCCTACTGCCTCATGGACCATGCTAAATCTTGGCTGCAAAACTTTCTTGAGGGAACCTTGAGAACTTGGGAAGATGTTTACAATATCTTTATGATCAAGTACTACTCTCTGTAGAAAACTATTAATCTAAGGAATAAGATTTGGTCCTTTGCTCAAATGGAGGGAGAGCCTATTCAGGAAGCTTGGGAATGATTTATGTAGTTGCCTACTCAATGTCCTCATCACCAGTATTCGTTGGCTCTACAAGTGTAATTTTTCTATGATGGGCTAACTTTCACAACTCAAAGCATGGTAGATTTTGCAGCAAGAGGGTATATTCATGATAAAACTCCGAAAGAATTGGTTGCAATATATGAGTTACTTTCTAATAACTCTTAACAAAAAACAAGTCGAGGTAAAGGAGCAAGTGCTCAGAAAATGTCTATTTCTAAGGATTTGGGCTCACAAGTGGCTGAACTAAGTCATCAGATGCATTAGATGCGATTATTGCTAAAAGGTGAAACTCAGTCTCTAGAACCATGATCTCAAATAAATGATTTCTTTTCTAATATGTATAATGAGGGACAGAGAAATCTCCCTAATTTATCATGGAGAAATCAAGGGATCACCCCTATGGAACCACCTGGGTTCCCAGGTCAGCCGCAGGGATCCCAATATCTGCCTTCGCTTGCTTAAGAAAAGAAGTTGAGTGTTAAAAACATGATGTTACAATATATGTAGAAATTGGAGCAAATAGCTCAATCTCAACAAGTTTCTATTCAAAGTTTGGAGAGACAAGTAGCCAATTGGCTAAAATGCTAACTGAAAGGGGCAAACATACCTATACTACTGAAGTGAACTCAAAGGAGGCTACAATGGCAATAACCATATGCTCAGGAAAAGTGTTGGATGATCCAGGAGTTAAAATAAAGCCAGTACTTGAGAAGAAAAATAAGGTTAAAGTGGGTGATAGAAGTGAAAATTTTGAGGATGAGCATGATGGCTTGGGCAAAGAGGGTGAAGATGATCAACATATAAAATTGCTTGAAGTTAAAGCTGATGTGCCACCTATCCTCTTCTCACAAAGGTTTAAGAAGAAGGCAATTGATGAGATGTATTAGAAGTTCATGGATATGCTTGGGAAGTTACAAATATCCCTACTTATGCAAAGTTTTTAAAGAAGATAGTGTCTAATAAAAAGAAATTAAAGGACTTTTGCAGAGGTGTCTTTGACTGATAAATGCAGTGTTGTGTTTCAAAATCGTTTTCCAATTAAGATGAAAGATCTAGGGAGTTTTATTGTACCCTATCAATTTGAGCATATTCTTGCTGAGAAGTATTTATGTGACCTTGGATCTAGTGTTAATTTGATGCCTTTATCATTTTTTAGGAAATTGAAGTTTGCCAACCTAGTACCTACTCAAGTGATTCTGCAATTGGCTGATCATTCAGTGCATTATCCAATGGGTATTGTAGAAGATCTATTGGTTAAAGTTGGTCAACTTTATTTTCCTATTGACTTTATTGTTCTTGATATAGAAGAAGATATTTCTATACCTATTATCCTTGCTAGAAGGTTCTTAGCTACGGGGGGAGTTAATACAGATTTTCTTGAAGAAAAATTAACTTTAAGGGTTGTTAAAGAGAAAGAAGAATTTGTTGAAATGTTAGAATATCTTTTTTTTATAGCTATAAATTCTATATATATCCTATGATTTCTACTCTATTTTAGGATAAAATAATTTTCTCCTAATGTATTTTAGGATAGAATAAATTAGCTCCTAATTTTTAGGAGATACAGATTTAATGTTCCATTTGTATAAATGTTGTGCAGAGCCTCGAACAAAATTGATAACAGAACAATTCAGTTCTCTTTTTCGTTCATGGTATCAAAGCTTTTGCTCTTGGGACCTCTTCTTGTCAACCTTCATTACTGATTGCTTTTTTCTTTTCAAGTCTTTATTGCCAAGTGCAATTTCCAGCCTTTATTGCTAATTTTTTCATTAGGCCTTCATTGCCAATTTTTCTTTGAAACCTCCAACATGTCTGAAACTGAACCATCAGAAATCAACTCCAATACCAAATAAGAAGAGACCTCAAATATTCCACAAACATGGGATTTGCAAAGTATCCAGGTAGCCTATAGGCTCAAGGGAAAAAACTATTTGAAGTGGTCACAATTTGTTCAAACATTTCTCAAAGAAAAGGGCAAAATCCGCCACTTGCTTGGAACTGGACCAAAAAAGGGAGATCCTAAATTCACTGCTTGGGATGAAGAAGATTCTATGGTCCTACCAACAGCTAAAGATATATGGATTACTGTTTGACAGACCTATTCAAAGGTAGGAGATGCTGCCCTAATCTATGAGATCAAAACAAAGATCTCAACCACTAAACAAGGCAACCTTTCTATCACTCAATATGCCAATCTTCTGTAAAATCTATGGCAGGAACTGAACCAATATCGGTGTGTTCAGATGTTGTGTAGTGAAGATGCAGCCACCTTGAAAAACTTTATCGAAAAGGATAGGGTTTTTGACTTTCTTACAGGTCTGAATGTGAAATTTGATCAGGTCAGAGTCTAAATATTGGGGAAGGAAAGATTATCATCTCTGAATGAGACGGTATCATTGATCTGAGCTGAAGAAAATAGGCTAGAAGTCATGTTGGAGCCTAAAACATTAGAAGGCTCGGCAATGATTTCTACAAAGTCAAAACAATAAGGAAGCAAAGATAGGTAATGGGTGTACAGAGTCAAATAAAGACACAATTTGGTGCATAGACTGCAAAAAATTACGCCATACACGAGATGATTGCTTCAAACTCCCAGGGAAGAAACAAGTCCATAGTCGTAAAGGAGGATTCAAAGGAGGAAAAACCCACTTAACTGATAGAGATGACCAAACCCAAGAAATATCCAACCAGGCTGGTATAAGAGAATTCAAGAAAGAAGAAATTGAAAAGCTAAAAAACCTCCTAAATTTCCTTGAAAAGTCCTCTAGTACGTGTTCATTGGCTCAATCAGGTAAGTACCTTAACTCTTATGCTTTAAGTGCCTCAAGCATGTCTTCTCTAGGCTCTTGGGTCATCGACTCAGGAGCTACTGACCATATGACTCACAGCCCAATCAAATTTAGAACATACAACCCATGTCCTGAAAATAGAAAAATTACTATTGCGGATGGATCTCTTATAACTGTTGCAGGCCAAGTGACAGTAAATCTATCAAATTCTTTGTCCCTAAATAATGTGTTGCATGTTCCAAAATTGTCCTCCAATCTCATATCTATCCATCAAATTACCAAAGATCTGAATTGTAAAGTAACTTTCTATTCTACTCACTGTGTTTTTTAGGATTTGGTTACAGGGAGGACAATTGGGTTTGCTAAGGTGAATGATGGGTTTTATTACCTTAAAGAAATGAGTGGCAACAAGAAGAACAATAATCAGTTATCCCTCACTTGCTTCTCAAATAATAAATCTGAAATTTGGCTTCATTATTTCCGTCTTGGTCATCCATCTTTTATTTTACTTAAAAGCATGTTTCCTTCACTTTTTAAGAATGAAGATGTTAGTAGTTTTCATGGTGATACATGTGAAATTGCGAAACATCATAGACTATCATTTCCATTGAGTAATACAAGATCTACTAGACCTTTCTCTTTGATACATACTGATATTTAGGGGCCTTGTAGAGTTTCTAGTATTTCTGGAGTAAAATGGTTTGTCACATTCATTGATGATTGTACTATTGATGTGAGACGGATCTAGACGAACACCAAGTTGAGATGATTGGCGGAACTTTGACCCTTCTAGAATCACAAGCCACGAACTAAGGAGATTCCTTAACCCAAGACTAGGAAATTTAGTGAACCAAAAGTATAGATAGAAGAACGCCACAATCAAGGAGATTACTTGATTGATAAGTTCGATGAACAATTTGAGATTAATTCTCAAGTATTCAAAGGAAATTCTCTTGAGGCAAGAGAGAGTGAATAAACTCACGAATATTTTATAAAAATCTGAATCCCCTTTAATGAATGAAAACCTAGGCTATATATAGCCTTACAAGACTCAAACCCTAGAATGTCCAATGGACGACCTTGCCCTTCATTAAGGGTGAAAATATCTAACAACTAATTGACTAAAATTAAGACTCTGAATTCGGCCAAAGTGAAGTGAAAATTGACCGAAATTATTAATGCTAACAAACAACTAATAATGGTAACTAAAACCCTAATTAGCAAGCTAATGCTCCGTGAACTAGTCTTCACTTGGTTCTTCCATTTGAAGGAAAGTATATAGAGTAGTTTCTCCATTATGTAATCCTTCAATGGTCCTCAAGTCATCACCAACTCATTCTTGAATCGTGCAAACAAGAGTTTGAAGTGATTCTTGAATTCTCCTAGCACGCGCTCTTGTAATTGGACCACTGGGTATTTGCATGACCTGAGCACTAGAAGTTTGAGCAGCCTTGAGCCTCTCCTCATTAGTCCCCTCCTCTTGAAGGTGATTTGTCCTCAAATCAAACTCATCGTCTACATGAAAAGGACTCAAGTCAGATACATTAAAAGTAGCATGTACCCCATACTCACCTGAAAGTTCAAGTTTGTAGGCATTGTCATTTATACGCTCCAGGACTTGGAATGGACCATCTCCCCGTGGAAGTAGCTTACTACGCTTTTTGACTGGGAACCTCTCTTTGCGCATGTGTATCCATACCCAATCGTCAGGCTCAAAGACCATCTTGCGGCGCCCCTTGTTGGCACTTTGGATGTATTGAAGTGTACGCTTCTCGATGTTGGCTCACACCTTAGTGTGTAACTCACGTACATATGCAGTTTTGTTCTTACCATCCAAGTTAACTCTCTCATGAACAGGTAAAGGAGTTAAATCCAAAGGTGTGAGAGGGTTAAAACCATACACAATTTCAAACGGCGAATAATGTGTAGCAGAATGAACAGTGCGATTGTATGCAAATTCCACATGTGGTAAGCAATTTTCCCAAGATTTAATGTTCTTTTTTATAATTGCGCGCAACAGGGTAGATAAAGTCCTATTAACCACTTCGGTTTGACCATCAGTTTGTGGGTGGCTAGAAGTAGAAAATAGCAATTTAGTACCTAGTTTACACCACAAAATTTTCCAAAAATAGCTAAGGAATTTGGCATCCCTATCAGAAACAATAGTGCGTGGCATGCCATGTAATCTAACTATCTCACGAAAGAATAAATCTGCAACATGCTTAGCATCATCTGTTTTAAGACAAGGAATAAAATGGGCCATTTTGGAGAAGCGGTCAACTACCACATAGATTGAATCATGTCATTTTCTAGTCCTAGGTGGTCCAAACACAAAATCCATTGACAAATCAACCCATGGTTCATGTGGAATTGGCAAAGGTGTATAGAGACCATAAGGGTGTACCTTTGATTTGGCTTGATGACAGGTCACACACCTTTCAATGTGCCGTTCTACGTCACTCCTCATGCGTGGCCAGAAGAAATGCTCTTGGAGAATCATTAAAGTCTTGGCAATGCCAAAGTGTCCCATTAGTCCTCCTCCATGAGCTTCTCTCACTAGGAGTGTGCGCATGGAACTCTTTGGAATGCAAAACTTGTCCTTGTAGTATAAGAACCCCTAAGAGATGAAATAGTGCTCACGAGAGTGTCGTGGCAAGTAGACAAAAATCTCACCAAAATCTGAGTCAGCTGCATAAAGATCTTTAAGAAATTCAAAACCAAGCAATTTAGCATCTAATGTAGTGATAAGTGCATACCTTCGTGAGAGTGCATCAGCCACTACATTCGTCTTACCTGTCTTGTATTTGATCACAAAGGTAAAACTGTCAATGAAGGTAATCCATCTTGCATGTCGCTTACTCAACTTGTCTTGGGACTTGATATGCTTGAGCGACTCATGATCGGTGTTCAAGACAAACTCACGAGGGCGAAGGTAATGTTGCCATGTTTGTAGGGCTCGCACTAAGGCCATGAGTTCCTTATCATAGGTTGAGTAGTTTAGAGCAGCTCCATTTAACTTCTCGCTAAAGTAGGCAACTGGGCGACCCTCTTGGAGTAAAACAGCTCCAATACCTATACCAGAAGCATCACACTCTACTTCAAAAACTTTGTCAAAATTAGGTAAACTAAGAACAGGTGCATGTGTGAGCTTGTGTTTAAGTAATTGGAAAAACTTAGCTTGTTCCTCTCCCCAATGAAATTGCACATCTTTCTTGACAATTGACGTAAGTGGGGCAGCAATTGTGCTAAAATCCTTGACAAAACGCCTATAGAATCTTGCCAAGCCATGGAAACTTCTCACCTCACTTACATTGGTAGGCGTTGGCCATTCACTAATAGCTTTCATCTTTTCTTGATCAACATGAATTCCCTGCTCACTAACAACATATCCTAGGAAAACCAATTGATTTGTGCAAAAGGTACACTTCTTAAGGTTAGCGTAGAGGCTTGCCTTGCGAAGTGCATCGAGGACCATTTGTAAATGCACATCATGCTCATCTAGAGTCTTACTATAGATCAAAATGTCATCAAAGTAAACGACCACAAATTTACCAATGAAAGAGCGTAAAACATGATTCATGAGTCTCATAAAAGTACTTGGTGCATTGGTTAGCCCAAAATGCATGACCAACCACTCAAAAAGTTCATGTTTTGTTTTAAATGTAGTTTTCCATTCATCTCCTTCTTTCATGCGAATTTGATGGTAACCACTTTTCAAATCAATCTTAGTAAAAATGATAGCACCATGTAATTCATCAAGCATGTCATCCAAACGAGGTATGGGATGGCGGTACTTTACCGTTATGGCATTAATCGCCCTACAATCAGTGCACATTCTCCATCCTCCATCTTTCTTCGAAACAAGTAGAACTGGTACAGCACAAGGGTTTAGACTCTCTTGAATCCAACCTTTACTAAGCAACTCCTCCACTTGTCGTTGTTGCTCCTTGGTTTCCTCAGAATTGGTCCTATATGGTGCCTTGTTTGGAAGGGAAGAGCCAGGAATGAAATCAATTTGATGTTCAATTCCCCTTAATGGAGGCAAACCATTAGGTATATCCTCAGGAAAGACGTCTTGATACTCCTGTATGAGGTTAGTAATAACACTAGGCAAAGAAGCATCAAGAGCATTAGTGAGTAAGGATTCCTTGCCAAATAAAATAAATAAAACTTGATTAGAATGCAAGGCCTTTCTCACATCTTTCACCTTGGCAAGCATGCTGAGTTTTCTCTCCTGTGTGGGCTCGAAGACCGAATGAGAGTGATCCAACTTGCTTGAAGAAGGGTCGGCCAACACTAATTTTTTAGCTTTGGCGTTGTCCTTCTTGGTGGTAGCATGCAAGTCATACTCTTTTTGTAGACTAACTTGATCCTCATGTACTTGTTGAGGTGTAAGAGGTGCAAGTGTAATCTTTTTACAATTATGCTTAAAAGAGTATTTGTTCAAGAAACTGATAGAGTGCAATTTAGTCGGTCTTCTCACGTGCTTTTCCTATTTATTTGGACTAAATACTGCACTAATCGGTGGATTTTACTATGATTTTGTGTTCTATGCGAATTGCAGCATTTAGGGGCAAAAGGAGCTGGAAAATTAACTTTTGAAGCTTTCCTGTCAGTTAGACGTGGGCACGCCTAAGTATGATGTCCAAAGCCGGATTTGCGGGATTGTTGGCCACGTGCAAACTTCCAAATATTTGGAGATTCCTTCGCGGGTGACAATTCTGGAACAATGCTGACTTAGCCAATTTGCACGTGAAGAGTCATTTGGCAACAAGACTTCAATTGGGATTTCAATTGATTGGGTTCCTTCTTTGACTAAACGTGCTGGCCCACAAAAGCAGGAAGACTACTGGGTCTCTTTTGGAGACAGCCGCACGAGGACTCTATAAATACAATCCCTTCGCTGGCTTCAGGGGGGCTCTCGCTCTCTCTCTCTCGGCAGAAACGAGTTTTAGTTTAGGCTTTTAGCATAGTTTTAGTTTTTCTTTTCTTAGTTCTTTTGCATGGTTGTTCTCCATTAATGGAGGACTAACCTCTCAATTCTAGTCAAGGGGACAACTGAAGACTTGGTTCAACAATTACTGTGAGATCGAATTTATTTTAATTGTTTCCTCCATTTATTGGTATTCATATGTTTCCTGCTTTTAATTGTTATAGCTCTTGTGTATGATTGATTAGTGCGCAATAATTAATTATTCATATAGGCTATTTTGCTAAATAGAGGTAATTGAATCCGTAATTGTTCGTTGCCTCTATCCCAGTAGCAACTGGCGTAATTGGGTTTATGTCTTTTTACGATCTAGCTTAAATAAACTCTCGTAGCGTGTTTGTTAATTAGGATTGGGCCTTTCTAATTATTAATGCAAACCGGAAATTAAATCCTACGGTCGTACCTAGGGTTGTTTTTGGGTTAGGAAAATAGTTAACGGTCGTACCTTAGCTATCGATAAATTAAGGAAGGGTAAAATTGACAGGTGCCGAACCTGTGCAATAATAAATACCTACTCGAGAAAAATACAGATTTTGTATATAGCGGTGAGTAGGGTCGAATCCACAGGGATTGGGGATAATTTGTTTCTTCTAGAGTCCAAGGTATAGGGGGTTTTGGATTAAATGCTAACTAAATAAATTAAATGCAGAAAATAATTAATTAAAAGAAATATTTAGAGAAACTCTAGCCAAGGGTATACTTCAGAAATGGTTCATGCAACTGATCATTGATTCAGAGGTAATTCCAACATTTACTAATAGATTGGTTCTAGTTGTCTCGCACGCGCTAAACAACCAACCCTTCCTTAATTTATCGATAGCTAAGGTACGACCGTTAGTTATTTCTCTAACCCAAAAACAACCCTAGGTACGACCGTAAGATTTAATTTCCAAATTGCATTAATAATTAGAAAGGCCCAATCCTGACCAATAAACACGCTACGAGGGTTTATTTAAGCTAGATCGTATATTCCCCTGACATAAACCCAATTATACCAGTTGCTACTGGGATAGAGGCAACGAACAATTACGGATTCAATTACCTCTATTTAGCAAAATAGCCTATATGAATAATTAATTATTGCGCACTAATCAATCATACACAAGAGCTATAACAATTAAAAGCAGGAAACATATGAATACCAATAAATGGAGGAAACAATTAAAATAAATTCGATCTCACAGTAATTGTTGAACCAAGTCTTCAGTTGTCCCCTTGACTAGAATTGAGAGGTTAGTCCTCCATTAATGGAGAACAACCATGCAAAAGAACTAAGAAAAGAAAAACTAAAACTATGCTAAAAGCCTAAACTAAAACTCGTTTCTGCCGAGAGAGAGAGAGCGAGAGCCCCCCTGAAGCCAGCGAAGGGATTGTATTTATAGAGTCCTCGTGCGGCTGTCTCCAAAAGAGACCCAGTAGTCTTCCTGCTTTTGTGGGCCAGCACGTTTAGTCAAAGAAGGAACCCAATCAATTGAAATCCCAATTGAAGTCTTGTTGCCAAATGACTCTTCACGTGCAAATTGGCTAAGTCAGCATTGTTCCAGAATTGTCACCCGCGAAGGAATCTCCAAATATTTGGAAGTTTGCACGTGGCCAACAATCCCGCAAATCCGGCTTTGGACATCATACTTAGGCGTGCCCACGTCTAACTGACAGGAAAGCTTCAAAAGTTAATTTTCCAGCTCCTTTTGCCCCTAAATGCTGCAATTCGCATAGAACACAAAATCATAGTAAAATCCACCGATTAGTGCAGTATTTAGTCCAAATAAATAGGAAAAGCACGTGAGAAAACCGACTAAATTGCACTCTATCAATTACCCCTACACCTAGATCATGCTTGTCCTCAAGTATGAGAACAACAAATCAAATAATCAAATTCAAATAATGGCTATTGCTCAAATCTTCTATTGCTAAGATACAATTAAAACATATGTCAAGTACTAGTGATTAAATTCCAAGAAATATCTCTCCAATTGTCTTTCAAGATCAAGGACTCTTTCAATTTATGACTAACTAATTTAAGAATATAGAATATTCAACTAGCATCCATAAGCAAATGGTTCAACTATTAAGCAAAATCTCAACATTAAAATTCAGGGATCAACGGGTTAACAATTTATTCAAACACTTCCATATTTTTCACTATTAGCACATATATTTTTTTCTAGAATATCCCCACACATGAATGATGATGATTTTTTTTTTTTTTTTTAGGGGGAACGCTTAGTTTTTAGCCATTCAAGCATTTTGACGCGAACTCCGACATTGGCCATATGAAGGAGCCCGGTTACTCAGCCATCATCGCTTAAAAACCACATACTCATAGCTATCGTCGCTTTTTGACGCGAAAGTCGACATTTGTGGTGAAGACTCCCGGTTACTAGGCAACGATACTAGCGGAGTATAGCCTAATACTATTCATAAATAAGCACCAAAAATAAAATTAAATACCACACAAACCCGCTTCATTTCTTAAACATGGAGAACTAAGATTAATAGCTGAACCAATTTGCACAAAAAATGCTAGACAAATATTTACAACACTTAGAAAAGTTAACCAAAAAGTGCAAAAGTCACAAAATCTCAAATATTCACCCAAGAGATACCCTTAAAATCAACCATGTCATACTCAACACCTTAAAGTGTAAAGTCTTAGCAATAGAAAAATTTGAAACATCTAACCATCGTTTATCAGGAATAATCACAAATAAGCACAAAGATAGGCAAAAATTGGACAAAATTCGACAAAGTCAAACAAAAAATTCCAACAAAAATGCCTACACTTGCACTTTTTTCAATAAAAAGCCAATATACTACCCCCCCACACCTAAATCTTGCATTGCCCTCAATGTAAGCAAAGAAAGAGCAAAACAGAGATATTGGGGCAACGAAACTTCCCTTAAAACGGAGGAGGGCAGAACTGAATTACGGCTGGAGAGGGAAAGGCGGGCGGAAACCCACGTGATGGGGATACTGTGCTAAATTCTGGGCCATCCCACCCATTTGACGCTCCATCCGATCCATTCGAGTGTCCATTTGCTCTTGCCCTTATTTTTTTTGGTTTAGTCATTGGAAATCAGAGGGCAAGGTGGAGGCAAGGAAATGGGATTCCAAAGAGGTCAACAAACAGCCAACAAAGCAAATGACAACTAAATACAGCTTCCAATCACAGACAAGTGCAGAAACGGCCGATGAACACACCCCCAAAGAATTAATTAAACAGACAACTAGAGTTAAAACTTTCCCCAAATATCACTGGTTGGGCACAACGTTAACCAAATAATCAACAATCAATCCACAGATATGCCACAGCACCCAAACAAGCACAAATTTTCTGTCCTCAACTAGCAAATCAAAAATCTGGCCTCAGCTAAGAAATTAAAATCTGGCATCAGCTAATAAAGAACTAGTAATCTGGCCTCAGCTACTTATTGACGGAAAAATAAAGAAAGAATTCACCGGAGGTTTGGAGTAGGCAGTGGATGACAGTGAAGAGAGCAGGGGTGGGCATTGGAGTGAAGGAAGGCGTCGCGCGTGCGCCGCACGCGCTTGGGCAGGCGCCTTGGGGTCGCTCGCCGATGGGTCTCCCGCGCCTGGGCTTGACTGCGCGGAGACGAAAAGCACACTGCTGCGCCCCTGGTTGAGCGCGCGCCTGGGCTGCTGGTCGCTGGTGCTCTGGCCGCCTGCTGCGTGCGGCGGGCTTGAAGATTGCGCGCAACGGGTGGAGCTGCGCGCTCGGTCTGCTGTGCTCCACAAGCTGGGCTACTGGAGAGCTGGAGCTGAGCTTGGGCGCAGAGGAGGGAGAGGACGTGCGAGAGTTGGTGGCGGAGCTTGCACGCGAAATGGCGTGGAGCGCAGGCGGCGGACCTGAGGCGAGATGCTGCGGCTGACAGCAGGAAAAAGTAGGAGAAAAAGAAAGAAAAGGAAGAAGAAAGAAGGAGAAAAAAGACAGAAAGAAAGAAAGAGTCGGGCTGCGGGTCCTTTGAAAAATTTTTTTTTTTTTTTTTGTGAACTCAAGGAACCCCTGGCTTAGGCGTGGGCACGCCTAACTGCTATATAGTCCGCAGAACCTGAACGAAATTTTCTTTCACTTAGGCGTGACCACCTGGCGTGGGCACGTCTAACTGCTATAGAGTCCGCAGAACCTGCACAAAATTTCTTCCCCTCAGGCGTGACCACCTGGCGTGGGCACGCTTAACTGCCAATTTCCTGCCACAAAACCAACAAATCACTAAATGCAACTAACACTTAACAAAAACTCCAAAAACATAAGAAAACTAAAATAAAGGCCTTGGGTTGCCTCCCAAGCAGCGCCTTTCTTTAATGTCTTCGGCTAGACATTGTCCTGTTTATTCATGGAGGATAAAATCGTGTAGCTCGCTTCAGTGCTTCATCTTCTATGTAATCCTGATAGCCCTCGTAAATGGAGTAATTCTTGACCACCCGAGCTACGGTCTTCCATGGATTAGTAGATGGCGCCAAACAAACAAGTGATGATCTTAAATCTTCACCCACTCCTCCATCACGAGCACTTATTGGTTCGAAATATTTTGCCATCATGACTCTTAACTTATTCCTGGCATGAAATTCAAAATCGTCTGGTATAATAAAATCAATCTCACTAACAGGAATTAAAGAATGAGAGTCAGGAAAATATTGATCAAGGAGTGGAGGAGATGTCACCTCATTTGGAGATTGTTCACTGGATTCATTCACTTGAACCATTTGATGTTGGGGTCTTAATTCTTGCTCTTCATCTTTCTTTTCAACTGCATCTTTAGATTCTTCTTCTTGAGACTCTTGCAGTACCATGTCATTTGTCAGAATAATTGCACTCTCATCTTCCTCATGGTCGATAATAGCCGGTGAGGGCAATTCTTCATAAACTGGAGAAATCAATTTGCTCGTTTCAAATGCCCATTCACGCCTTGCTTCTTTCATCTCTTCACTCATCCTTTGTGTCTCCTGCTGAATTCGAGATACATTAGCAGCTAGTAATTCTATCATCTCTTCAAGAGACATACCTGACACGGATGATGGTTCTTGAGACTCATACTGCTGAAAATTCATTGGCTGCTGAAAATTCATTGGCCCTGTTGTATAATCATAACTGGAGTTATCCCACCATCCTTGATCATACCCGTTTGGATTAGAGTTATACCACGTTTGAGATCAGGGTGAAAAATCTCCATAATTATTGAGTGGGACACTCAGATTATCTTGATATTCGGGGCACATACTGGTTGAATGATCCCTGGAAAAACAAATTTTACAGGTTGCAGCAGCCATTCTTTCTCTAATAGAGTTTACTGCCTCTTTATATGCAAATTTAGCAAAAAAACTAGTCTCATCGCCTTCCTCGGAAACAAAATCCAGTCTATCACCAAAATATGGAGTGTTAGAAGTCATGAACTATATAATAAAAAAAATAAGAGAAAAATAAAGAAATAAAAATAAAAACAAGATGAACTCAAAAAATAAACAAATTAATTTGGCACCAGTCCCCGGCAACGGCGCCAAAAATTGACAGGTGCCGAACCTGTGCAATAATAAATACCTGCTCAAATAAAATACAAATTCTGTATATAGCGGTAAGCAGAGTCGAATCCACAGGGACTGGGGATAATTTAATTTCTTCTCAAGTTCCAGATATGGGGGGTTTTTGAAAATGAGAGTAACTAAATTACTTGGAATAAATTAAAATAAAAATAAAGTAACTACAACTCAAATAACTAATTATCACAATAACAATAAAAATGGATGAACTCTAGCCAAGAGACAACTTCGGAGATGGTTCACTTAATTCGATCACAGATGCAAGGATTATTCCAGTTACTATCTGATAAATTAGTTATAGTTGTCATACACGCGATAAACAACCAACTCTTCCTCAATTTGTCGATAGCCAAGGTACGACCGTTGACTATTTCTCTAATCAGGAAATAACCCTAGGTACGACCATAGAAGTTCAATTCCCTAATTGCATGAATAATTAGAAGAGCCTAATTCTAACCAATCAACACGCTACGAGGGTCTCTTTAAGTTAGCCTGTCTATCTCCCTGGCACAAACCTAATCATGCCAGTTGCCACCAGTTTAGAATAATTAAACAATTACGGATTTAACTATCCTAATTGGCTTCAGGTTATTGAATTAATCTAGAATCCGGGCCCTGGATAATCGAATAGTAAAACAACCATATGAACATAAAGCAGAAGATAGACAAATACCAGTGAATAATGGAAATAAATAAAAACTAATTCGATCTCACAAATTTAGTAGAACCAAGTCCTCCGTTGTTCTTGATTAGACAAACTTAGCCACGTCTCATGAGAAAATCTTCAAGTAATTTCATTGAGGTCCAGGCCATCAAAAGAGCCAAGAAAGAAACAAAACTAAACTATGTTAAAAGCTGACCTAAAACTCTCCCTTCAGCCTTTCTTATATAGCCAAAAGGATACATGACACAAGGCTTTCCTTTATCCCGTGGTCCCCGCACGAATTGAGAGTCCAATTCCAATTTACAAGCCTTGTACGTTTCTTTCTCATTTTAAAGTCCAAAAGGAATGATGACTCCAAATGCTCTTATCCCGTGGTCCCCGCCGAGATTGAGAGTCAAATAAACTCAAAAGAAAAGCCTGCCGAATTACTCCTTGTTTCCTAATGTTCCTAGGACTCCTTGTACCAGCCTTCTCTTCATCAGCTAAAAAGGGAAGCCGTTTGTTTGATCTCTTGTGGGACACGTTGAGGGAGCTTCGCAGAATACTCCCACTTGTGAAGTAATTTGCTTCAAAAAGTCCCTGCTTTTTGTAGTTTTCTGCTCCATTCCCTGGAATTAAGTCCAGATACCAAATATAAGTGAATATCAACAATTAACACAATATTTGATACGAACAAAAGGGGAAATTAATAATAAAATTGCAAACAAATAATGCCCTATCAATTCCCCCCACACCTGAATCATGCTTGCCCTCAAGCATGAGGATAGCATTTGAATACCAAAATTTTGACAATGACTATCGCTCCAACTACCGTATTGCCAAGATATCCAGAAAAACTTACATCAAGTATCACAGGTCAGGATCAAAGAAAATTACTCCAGTTAGCTTCCCAACCCCCAACTTCTCCAATTTAAAACAAACTAATCTAAGAAAAAGGAATGGTTGTTCACATTTATCAGCAAATGGTCCAACTATTAACCAAAATCTCGACATTAAGATCACAAACCGGCAAGCTGACTTATTCACACACTAACACAATCTTTATTTCACTTTTTTTTCCTTTTTGTTTTTTTTTGTTTTTTTATTTTCTTGTTTTTTATTTTTTTGTTTTTTTTTTTGAATAACAAAAGACTTAATCTATAGCCATTAGAGCCTTTTGACGCGAACTCCAACATTTCACAGATGGAGGAGCCCGGTTACTCAACTCCAATCGTTACGGGACCACGCACTCATAGTAACTACTACCTTTTGACGCGAGAATCGACACTTTAGGTGTAGATCCCCGGTTACTCAATAGTAATCACTAGCGGAGTACAGTCAGCTCTTATTTAGAACCATATAGCACAATAACTAAAACAGCACAAAAAATAACAGCAGCCAGCCTCAAATTTCCAAACATGGAGAACTAAAATTAATAAATGGACCAATTCACATGAAAAATGCCAACAATCATTCCCCATGCTTAGAAAAGTTAACCAAAAATAGGAAAAGTTAAGCAATTATTGATATTCACCAAAGAGATACTCCTGAACTCAACCACATCAACTTGATACCTTTTTAATAAAACTTGGCAATAGCATAATTAGAGGCAACAATCCAGCATCAAAACTTGGTAGTCATAAAAGAACTGACCACTAGAAAAAGAAAAGAAAATAAACGAAAAGGGAGATAAATATCAAACTAAAAATAAAGGAACGACCTTTAGAAACTAAAAACAAAAATACTCGCACCCCAAACTGATCCCCCCACACCTAATTCACACATTGCCCTCAATGTGATAAACTAACAGCAAAAGGAAGGAGAAGGGTAACGGTACTTCCCTGAAATTGTCAAAACAGGAGTGGGTCGGGCGGAGTGCTACCAAATTCTGCACCATGTTATGCAACTTGCATTCGGAGTTGGACCCAGTCGTTAGCCCCTGGGGTAGGAGGAGGCTGCGAGTGTCTAGGTATTTTAAACCTAGAAGCGGATCTTAGCCTTACCATGATCTCTAGATGTCACTCTAATCACAAGGGACTACAATTGCCAACAGATAATGGAAACAGGAATTTCAAAGTAATAACAAATTTTTTTTTTTGTTTAAAACCAACCCCATGAACAATAGGCACAATTCAATCACCCACAGGTTATACGAATACCTCAACACTAATAACAAATGCAATCAATGAGCCCCTGTGGTCCAAATGTAGTCAAATTCAGAATCAAGGCAGTCCAATCATGCAACAAGTGCTCCAAATAGCTTAGTAAAGGAAACCAAAATGATAAAATGCTCCTAAACAAGGCAATCAGAGGCAACTAACTTCAATAAGCAAATTTAAGCGTAACAGGCACCTCTTAATTTAACCAACAGCCACAGCAAATTACCCACAACTCGACACAAATTATACAATTTAAACACAAATGGACCCAAAACCGTAACAACTGTCTCCAATTGGACAGTTAAATACCCAATTCAACCTGCTAAAATTAGCAATTGATCACAGAAATTGGCAATTCCAGCAACCACCGTTCAGGATTCGAAAAATAATTTAAGCACTAAGGATCAAGAAACTGTAAGTAACAATGCAACCAGTACCACTGGTGTACACACATGGAGGATTTAAATCAAATAGCAGCAACTCAATAAATATCAGTAAAATATCCCCACGTATGGCAGCAATTAAACCCAATTCCGTCCAAAATTTTACCCTAGAAATTGCCCAAAACAACACCTTCTTCTATCCAACCAGAAATCCAAACACAAATTCCAGAAATCTATGTTAATCGGGGAAGAAATTACAATACCTCCACCTGTCAATTTTGACAGGTGGTGATGGCGTGGCTGGACAAGCTGTGCGTGAGAGGCGGGGCTGTTGGCGTGCGTGAGTGGAGCTTGGGGGTGCGCGGCGTGAGTGGAGCTGCTGTGCGTGGTGGTCAAAGCTGGAGAAGAGCTGTGGCGGGGAGAGGCGCGGCAAGCCTCGGCCGCGAGCTGGCGGTAGACCGTGGGATGAGGCGCGGCTGGAGCTGGTGATGAGCTGGCTGGAGAGGGAGATGGTGGTACCGTGCGAAGGTGGAGGGCGGAAGGGCTGATGGCAGCGCGCGAGTGGAGGGAGTTGGTGGTGTGCACGGCGCGCGGCTGGTGCTCGCGAGGTGGTGGTGGTCGTGGCCAAGGAGGAACGGCGGCACGCGGTCTGGTCGAGGAAGAGGGTGGCGCGCGGTGGAGTTGGAGATGGCGGTGGGCACGGGCGGCGGACAGAGCAAAACAGAGGAGAAGAGAGAAAGAAAAGAAAAAGAAAGAAGAAGAAAGAAAGAAAGAAGAAGGGAAAAGAAAAAAAAATAGTTTTTTTTTTTTTTTTTGCACATTCAAATTTCAAAATCCGAATTGTGAGAATCAAAACTGAAGGTGTACAACGGAAAATGTTTTAAATTTTTTTTTTTTTTTTTTTTTTAGTAAAGGAACCTCTGGCTAAGGCGTGGGCACGCTCAACTGCTATAGAGTCCGCAGATCCTGAACGAGAATTTCTTTCCCTCAGGCGTGACCACCTGGCGTGGGCACGTCTAACTGCTATAGAGTCCGCAGATCCTGAACGAAAATTTCCTCTGTCAGGCGTGACCATCTGGCGTGGGCACGTCTAACTACTATGGAGTTCGCAGAACCTGAGCGAAAATTCCTTTTTCTCAGGCATGACCACTTGGCGTGGGCACGCCTAACCGCTAATTCCCTGCCACCAAACAACAGTCAGCTTGTAAAAAAAAGTGAAATAAAGATTGTGTTAGTGTGTGAATAAGTCAGCTTGCCGGTTTGTGATCTTAATGTCGAGATTTTGGTTAATAGTTGGACCATTTGCTGATAAATATGAACAACCATTCCTTTTTCTTAGATTAGTTTGTTTTAAATTGGAGAAGTTGGGGGTTGGGAAGCTAACTGGAGTAATTTTCTTTGATCCTGACCTGTGATACTTGATGTAAGTTTTTCTGGATATCTTGGCAATACGGTAGTTGGAGCGATAGTCATTGTCAAAATTTTGGTATTCAAATGCTATCCTCATGCTTGAGGGCAAGCATGATTCAGGTGTGGGGGGAATTGATAGGGCATTATTTGTTTGCAATTTTATTATTAATTTCCCCTTTTGTTCGTATCAAATATTGTGTTAATTGTTGATATTCACTTATATTTGGTATCTGGACTTAATTCCAGGGAATGGAGCAGAAAACTACAAAAAGCAGGGACTTTTTGAAGCAAATTACTTCACAAGTGGGAGTATTCTGCGAAGCTCCCTCAACGTGTCCCACAAGAGATCAAACAAACGGCTTCCCTTTTTAGCTGATGAAGAGAAGGCTGGTACAAGGAGTCCTAGGAACATTAGGAAACAAGGAGTAATTCGGCAGGCTTTTCTTTTGAGTTTATTTGACTCTCAATCTCGGCGGGGACCACGGGATAAGAGCATTTGGAGTCATCATTCCTTTTGGACTTTAAAATGAGAAAGAAACGTACAAGGCTTGTAAATTGGAATTGGACTCTCAATTCGTGCGGGGACCACGGGATAAAGGAAAGCCTTGTGTCATGTATCCTTTTGGCTATATAAGAAAGGCTGAAGGGAGAGTTTTAGGTCAGCTTTTAACATAGTTTAGTTTTGTTTCTTTCTTGGCTCTTTTGATGGCCTGGACCTCAATGAAATTACTTGAAGATTTTCTCATGAGACGTGGCTAAGTTTGTCTAATCAAGAACAACGGAGGACTTGGTTCTACTAAATTTGTGAGATCGAATTAGTTTTTATTTATTTCCATTATTCACTGGTATTTGTCTATCTTCTGCTTTATGTTCATATGGTTGTTTTACCATTCGATTATCCAGGGCCCGGATTCTAGATTAATTCAATAACCTGAAGCCAATTAGGATAGTTAAATCCGTAATTGTTTAATTATTCTAAACTGGTGGCAACTGGCATGATTAGGTTTGTGCCAGGGAGATAGACAGGCTAACTTAAAGAGACCCTCGTAGCGTGTTGATTGGTTAGAATTAGGCTCTTCTAATTATTCATGCAATTAGGGAATTGAACTTCTATGGTCGTACCTAGGGTTATTTCCTGATTAGAGAAATAGTCAACGGTCGTACCTTGGCTATCGACAAATTGAGGAAGAGTTGGTTGTTTATCGCGTGTATGACAACTATAACTAATTTATCAGATAGTAACTGGAATAATCCTTGCATCTGTGATCGAATTAAGTGAACCATCTCCGAAGTTGTCTCTTGGCTAGAGTTCATCCATTTTTATTGTTATTGTGATAATTAGTTATTTGAGTTGTAGTTACTTTATTTTTATTTTAATTTATTCCAAGTAATTTAGTTACTCTCATTTTCAAAAACCCCCCATATCTGGAACTTGAGAAGAAATTAAATTATCCCCAGTCCCTGTGGATTCGATTCTGCTTACCGCTATATACAAAATTTGTATTTTATTTGAGCAAGTATTTATTATTGCACAGGTTCGGCACCTGTCAGAAACCATCAAAAGTGACTCTTTTGTCAAATTGCCAAGGATGCCCTAAGAGTATATGTGCAGCTTGCATTGGTACTACATCACACATAACATCATCTTCATACCTACCAATGCGAAAAGTAATCAAAACTTGTTTATGAACACGTACCTCTCCACTGTTGTTTAACCACTGAAGCTTGTAGGAACGGGGGTGCTCACTAGATGGCAAGTTTAGTTTCTCCACCATCAATGCACTAGCAACATTAGTGCAACTTCCGGGGTCAATCACCAAGCTGCATACCTTGTTGGTCACATGGCACCTAGTGTAAAAGATGTTGTCATGTTGAAACTCATCTTTACTAGGTTGAGTAGCTAGCGCCCTTCTTGCTACCAATCCAACTTTGTCTTGAGTTGGAACTTCCTCTATTTCATCTTCCTCTTCAACCAAGGGAGGCATGTCTTTGTAATCCTCCTCTTCATCATCAGTGACAATGTCTCCATTTGGTAGGACAAGCATGGTCCTTGGGTTTGGACATTGGCTTGCAATATGTCCAACTCCTTGACACCTCCAATATTTGGTGTCACGATTCCTAGGTTTTGAAGTTTCAATTGTTGGCTTTGAAACAACCTTGGAGTCGGTTTTGGTAACAGGTGGCCGTGAGCTTGACCCTTGATCTTGCTTCGGCTTTGGAGGGTTCCAAGCATTCAAACCTCTCTCTTCCCTTCTAGACTAGAATGGTCGAGTAAATGTTTGTGGATGAGGGTTATAATTTCTGGTTGTACCTCTCCTCTTGAGCCTTTGCTCAATCTTGATAGCCTTTTCCACCATATCTTCTATCTCCACATAGTATTGAAGCTCCAGTTGATCGGCTATTTCAGCCCTCGGACCATTGAGAAACCTTGCCATTGTAGCCTCTCTATCTTCTTGAATATCAGCTCTCAACATGGAGATTTTCATGTCCTTGTAGTAGTCCTCAACTGAGCGTTGACCTTGCGTCAAGGTTTGAAGTTTTTGGTACAAGTCTCTATGGTAGTGACTTGGTACAAATCGCTTCTTCATAAGTCTCTTGAGCTCAGTCCAAGTGGTTATAGGTGGTTCACCACACCTTCTCCTGCTTGTAGCCACTTGTTCCCACCAAACTATGGCATAGTCGGTGAATTCTACTACGGCAAGTCTCAATTTTTGTGCATCGGTGTAGTCATTACAATCGAATACTAGCTCTACTCGACTCTCCCATTCAAGGTATGTATCCGGATCAGATTTGCCTCGGAAAGGAGGAATCTTCATCTTAATCCCTTTGATTGCATCATCAATTGCTCTTGTGTTTCTCTTCGGTCTCCCTTGCCCGTATGCCTCACGGTCCGAATCGGCATTGGAGTCACTAGATTCTTCGAGGGTGGATTTTTCCCTAGATTTCCTAGAAGAAACCCTAGATGAACTTAGTTGATCAATCTGCTCATGGATCGTTTCCAATCTTTGGTCAAATCTCCTCTGCATTTCCTTCCACATAGCATCCATTTTAAGTGATAACTGAGCAATGGTAAGTTCATTTTCCTGAGACATGGTGAAACCTGTAAAACTTGACAAATTGTTAGTAGAAAATGCCTCACTCGCTCTCTTAAGTGTTGCACTCCTCTCGTGTTTTCACTCAAGTGTTTATGTCCCTCTAATGCACTCACCAATTCATTCCTCAAGTCTTTCGATCGTTTCCTTTGAAGAAATCAGAAATTATCTCAAAAAAAAAAATCCAGTCAAACTTTAACCAATTAGCTCCCAAATCAAAGGACAAGAGTAGAAAGGAAAACTCAATGGCGGATTTGGTAAGAAATGGAACAAGGAAAATTGATGTACAAAAAAAATGCCCAAGTACAATGATGGAGTTTCCCAAGTGTTTTACTTAATTTCCTAATTGATTTTTTTGGAAACAAGTTAGGTGTTGTACTTATTTGGAAAATTTCCTTAAAGTCGTCTAGCCAAATCAGAATTGTTACCAAAATAAATACCAGATTTCCTTTCTCTTTAACCTTCCTAAAGTCGGCTGCTAACCAAGTGCCAAACAGTTTTTTTTTTTTGGCAGTTTCCTATTCTAACCGAAACTAACCTCTGAAAATTCCAGAATTCCCTCTTCTTAAATCCCTCTCAAAGTCGGCTAGAACTTCCTAAAAATTTTTCAGATTTGGTAGCTTCCTCACCTCTAAAATTTTTCAGAATTTCCTCTTCTTAAAGCCAACCCTTGCCCCCCCAAAATTTTCGTCCCTTACTCTTCCTCAAGAACAAACAATTCGGCCCTCTCCTCTTTGCTCCACACAAGGACAGTTTCGACGCTTGGTTCTAAACAATGGCTTCACAAGTTGATACAAGCGACGTCACTCAAGAATTCCCCAAGCGGCCTGCTCAGGAAATTCCCAAGAGGTTTACTCCTAAGCCAAGGAAGCCCCGTATGGATGCAAGGACGTACAAGAAACTTTTTATACGAAGAGAGGTGCAAATCTTCAAGAATCAAGATGGTCAAGATCCTCACAAGTCTCAACGGGTGATACAAGTGATCAAGGCTCAAGGTGCTCAAGATTTTCAAGAAGAAATTGGTCAGAATTTTTAAACCCTTCCTTTGCCTTAAATTTCTGTTTTTGCGGATCAAATTCAAGGAACAAAGTGTAGCAAATCAGGTCTTGGCAATAAAGAATCAAGTTCCTTCTTTTCTTTCTTGTTCGGCCTTGTCCTAGCCGATTGTGTGTTTCCTTTCTTTTTTTTTTTTTTTTACTCTACGAACACACAATTTCTCGGCTGTTTTTGGGTAAAAGAATTTAATGTCACTCCAATGTTCTCCTTCAATCCTCCAATAACTATCAAGACATGTATCAAAATTTTGAGACTTCAAGATTAGTTTCAAGAAACTCAAGAATCCCTAGATTATTGTAGTCCCTCTTCAAGATTCCAACCCAAACAAGTTTAACCACAAAAAATCAGTTTAGAAAATTAATGAAAACAACTTGGTGGAATAAACTAAAGTTTGGACAGATTTGGCAAGAAACTTGCGCCCAAGGAAACCCTAATTGCAAGTGAAAACCCTAGCCGTCACAAAATTTTTTTTTTTTTTACTAACCAGATTATCCAAAGACAACCACGGCTAAGCTTGGAGGCAGATTCCAAGGAAATTCACGCAACAAAATAACGCACGAAGAGTACAAGAATCAAAAGAGAAAAATTCAATAAACGATGCAACAAGGAAACAAATAAGATGCGGCTGTTTTCTTTTTTTTTTTTTTTTTTTTTTTGTAATTGTCACACGGATTGACACGACCAGATTTGAAGAAAATACTAGAAAACTTACGAAGAAAAGAAAAGGAGAAAAACAAAGAACCTCAACGGGATATACTTGATGTCATCGACTAGCTCTTGATACCAACTGATGTGAGACGGATCTAGACGAACACCAAGTTGGGATGATTGGCGGAACTTTGACCCTTCTAGAATCACAAGCCACGAACTAAGGAGATTTCTTAACCCAAGACTAGCAAATTTAGTGAACCAAAGGTATAGATAGAAGAACGCCACAATCAAGGAGACTACTTGATTGATAAGTTCGATGAACAACTTGAGATTAATTTTCAAATATTCAAAGGAAATTCTTTTGAGGCAAGAGAGAGTGAATAAACTCACGAATATTTTATAAAAATCTGAATCCCCTTTAATGAATGAAAACCTAGGCTATATATAGCTTTACAAGACTCAAACCCTAGAATGTCTAATGGACGACCTTGCCCTTCATTAAGGGTGAAAATATCTAACAACTAATTGACTAAAATTAAGACTCTGAATTCGGCCAAAGTGAAGTGAAAATTGACCGAAATTATTAATGCTAACAAACAACTAATAATGGTAACTAAAACCCTAATTAGCAAGCTAGTGCTCCGTGAACTAGTCTTCACTTGGTTCTTCCATTTGAAGGAAAGTGTATAGAGTAGTTTCTCCATTATGTAATCCTTCAATGGTCCTCAAGTCATCACCAACTCGTTCTTGAATCGTGCAAACAAGAGCTTGAAGTGATTTCTTGAATTCTCCTAGCACGCGCTCTTGTAATTGGACCACTGGGTATTTGCATGACCTGAGCACTAGAAGTTTGAGCAGTCTTGAGCCCCTCCTCATTAACTATAACTACTTGGTTGTTTCTTATAAAAGAAAAATCAGAAGTAACCAGTACTTTTTCAATGTTTCATAAAATTATTTGTACACAATTTGAAAGTTTGATTAAAAAAGTAAGATCTGACAATGTAAGAGACTATTTTAATCAAATTCTCACATTTTTTTTCCAAAAAGAGGGTATAATACATGTGTCATCTTGTGTAGATACACCCCAACAAAATAAGATTGCTTAACGGAAAAATCGACATTTTCTCAATGTGACTCGAGTAATTTTGTTTCAACATAAAGTTTCAAAAACCTTTTGCGGGGAGGCTGTTTTAACTGCTGCACATTTGATAAATAGAGTACCTTCCAAAGTGCTAAATAATCAGAGTCTCATTACTATTCTTTCTATTTTTTTACCCTGATTTTAATGTCTCTTGCACATTGTCACCAAAAGTGTTTGGTTGTGTTGCTTTTGTACATGTTCATGCACACCAAAGAGGGAAACTTGATCTAAGAGCTTTAAAATGTATTTTTGTGGGATACTCAAACATAAAGAAACGATACAAGTGTTATCATCCATCTTTAAAAAATTTTTTTACCTCCATGGATGTCACATTTGTTGAAAATGAACCTTACTCTCAAAGTAACAATCCTCATCTCCAGGGGGAGAGTTCTTGGGAAGATAAGGAATTTCTCCTTGATTTTCAAAGTCCTACACTAAACTTGAAGTCTTTCAAACCTGACCATACACCAAATTCCAAAGGAGAACATGCTAGCAGTGAACCTGAACCTGAATTTGAAGTTGAATATTCCAGTAAAGAAATTGAACCTGATCTTGGAGCTAAGAGAAAAACTGGTTTAAATCCAACTACACCACTCAAGGTCTACTCAAGAAAGAAAGTTCATATTTCTGAACCTGTGCAAATCCAAGAATCTGAACCACAATCAGATACCAAAAATTTTGTTCCTTTGTGTGTTAAATCCAACTACACCACTCAAGGTCTACTCAAGAAAGAAAGTTCATATTTCTAAACCTGTGCAAATCCAAGAATTTGAACCACAATCAGATACTAAAAATTCTGTTCTTTTGTGTGTTCAATTTGGCTCTGCTCTTTGTGAATTTAATGATGTAGACCCACCTATTGCTGTTCGAAAAGGAACACGAGAATGCACTAAGCATCCAATCTCAAATTTTGTGTCTTCCATAGACTCTCTCCACAACATAAAATTTTTCTTACCACCATCAACTCCACTTCAATTCCACAAACACTACAAGAGGCACTTAGAAATAATAACTAGTTACAAGCTATGAAAGAGGAGATGAATGCCCTAGAGACAAATAAGACTTAAGAAATTGTAAACCTGCCGAAAGGAAAGAAAACAGTAGGGTGTAAATGGTGTTTACTTTGAAATATAGAGCTGATGGTTCATTAGAAAGGCATAAAACTTGGTTGGTCGCAAAAGGATATACACAGACATATGGGATAGATTACCAAGAGATCTTTGCATCCGTTGCAAAAACGAATACTGTGCGTGTTCTTTTGTCTTTAGCCACTAACTTTGGTTGGTGTTTACAGCAATTTGATGTTAAGAATGCGTTCTTACATGGGGATTTAGAAGAAGACGTGTACATGGATCCTCCACCAGGTTTCAATGAATTTTTTTTTGAAAAGAAAGTGTGCAGCTTAAAGAAAGCTTTATATGGATTAAAACAATCGCCAAGAGCTTGGTTCGGAAGATTTACTAAAGTGATGCTAGCAATGCAATACAAACAAAGTTAAGGAGATCATACCTTGTTCATAAAACATTCAAAAGGAGGTGTTACAGCTCTACTTGTATATGTAGATGACATTATCATTACCGGGAATGATCCAATTGAAAGAGAAACACTCAAAAAGTGCTTAGCAATAGAGTTTGAAATTAAAGAACTAGAGAGGCTGAAGTATTTTTTAGGCATTGAGGTGGCATACTCAAGTAAAGACATCTTTGTTTCCTAACAAAAGTATGTCCTAGACTTGCTTAAAGAAATAGGCAATCTTGGATGCAAGGTAGCAAGCACATCTATTGAGCCTAACTTGAGATTGAATGAAGAGAAGGATGATAACATAGTAGATAAGGGAAAATATCAGCAGTTGGTTGGGAAACTGATATACTTGTCCCATACAAGGCCAGACATAGCATTTTCCGTAAGTGTAGTAAGCCAATTTATGCATGATCCAAAGAGAAACACTTGCAGGCCGTCAACAGAATTCTATCCTACCTCAAAGGGACACCGGGTAGAGGAATTTTGTTCAAGAAAAATGAAGGATTGCTCATAGAAGCATATACTGATGCTGATTATGCAGGTTCTGTTGTAGATCATAGATCAACTTTAGGATATTGTACATTTCTTGGTAGGAACCTAGTGATATGGAGGAGTAAGAAGCAATCGGTTGTTGTAAGATCAAATGCTGAAGCAGAGTTTAGAGCTATGGCTCATGGAGTTTGTGAATTGCTATGGCTCAAAATAATACTTAATGACCTTAAATCAAACGGGAAGGACCTATGAAACTCTATTGCGACAACAAGTCTGCCATCAACATTGCACACAATCCAATGCAACATGATCGCACAAAGCACACCGAAGTAGATAGACATTTATTAAGGAAAAACTGGACAATGGCAAAATTTGCACTCCATATGTGGCATCAAATAATCAATTGGCAGATGTCTTAACTAAGGGAATGCCAACTTCCAACTTTGAAGACATTACATGCAAGATAGGAATGGAAAATATCTATTCACTATCTTGAGGGGAGTGTTGAAAATCTGGAATATTTTTTCTGTATAGCTATAAATTCTATGTATATCCCATGATTTCTGCTCTAGTTTAGGATAGAATAATTTACTCCTAATGTATTTTAGAATAGAATAAATTAGCTCCTAATTTTTAGGAGATTACAGATTTCATGGAATTGACAAAAGTCAAATTCCATTTGTATAAATGTTGTACAGAGCCTAGAACAAAATTAATAACAGAACAATTCAGTTCTATTTTTTTTTCAAAATTTAATGTTTTTGAACCCTTAAAATACTCTTCATATGAGGAATTTTGTTCCTATATTGCTGCTACTGATGATTTGAATGGTAAGAGATATGTCTTAGAGTAGGATATAGGATTTATGCCTTTGCATAATCATCGCCCACAGTCTTCTTCGATGGCCCGAAAGCACAATGTAGATTCGAACAGTTATGCAGTACTGCGGGCACACATATTAGAGGATATGCAAATGTTTGAACCATTTCATCCTCTTGAACTTATCGGCCTTGTCCGGCTGAAGACATAAAATTTAGCACTTATCGAGAGGCAATCGGACTTTCTTTTTAATTTTATTTAATATTTTTCTTTTGTTTGGGATTAATGGTAGTGTTTAGTTCTTTACAATTTATTGCTTTCTAGTTTGGGTTAATAGGTTGTGTGTTTAACCCCCTATTTATAGTTTTTACTTGTCATTTAGAAAGATTGGATAGTTCCCGCGCTTGACTATTGGATGGTAACTGGCAACTTCCTTTCCACTTTGCTTGGTCATTCGAATTCATTTGTTATCAGTGGTGTTTCATTTTCAACTCTTTTATTGTTATTATTTATTTATTTTATCCCCAACATTAAGGACAATGTTGTCTTAAGTGTAGGGGAGGGGTGAATAAGTGAAGTGAATTTTTTGTGAAATGTGTTAAGTGTTAAATGTTGTTGCTTTAGAGTACTTCTTTGGTGAATATTTGGTATTTTGAGACTTTTTCAATTTTTGGCTAACTTTTCTAGGTATTGTAAATAATTTTCAAACATTTTTCTTGTGAATTGGGCATAATTGTTAATCTTAATTCTCCATGTTTCTGGGATATGAAGTAGGTTTTTATGTTCTTATTGGTGGTTATATGCTTATTTTATTAAAGTGAAGTATATTCCGTTGGTTGTCGTTGTTTAGTAACCAGGAGTTTTCACCTAAAAGTGTCGACTTTCATGTTTAAAAAGGGATGATATTTATGAGTATGTGATTCTTAAGTGGTGAAAAGTTGAGTAATCGAGTTCCTTTATTTAGGAGATGTTGGAGTTCACTTCAAAAGATTTGAATGGCTAAGAATTAAATATATTCCCCTTATTAAATGTAAAAAAGCTTAAGTGCGGAAGAATTTGAAGAAAAAGAAAGAGAAAAATAAATAAAAAAGAGAAAAAAATATGTGGATCATAATAATAGTCTGTGGATCCATGTGGTTATATGTTTGAGATTTTGCTTAATAATTGGGCCATTTGCAAGGAAATGCTTGCTAAATATTTTATATACCTAATTTACTTAGCCAGGGGGAAAATGTATATGGTATTAAAGGCTAAGCAAAGAAGTGGCCCTTTGGTTTTCACTATTGACACTTGATACTTGTTTAGAATAGTTGCTTTGATAATAATAAGTTTTGAATATAGCCATTGTTTTCATTCAATGGGTTTTTTTCTTGTGCTTGAGGGCAAGCACAGACTAAGTATAGGCGAAGTTTGCTAGGGTGTATTTTGTATTACATTTATATGTACAAGTTGCTAGTTAACTATGTTATTCGAGCTTCATTTTGAATGGAAGCTATTTAATTTTATTCTTATATTTTTCTAATAGGTCAAGAGTTCAATTGGAGAAAAAGTGGACAAAAAACATGGCGTGAAGAAGCAATGGAAGAACAAAGCATGAAGAGTCAGAGGCTTGGTAGGATTGACAAATGTCAGTATTTTGACAATAACTTGAGTCAGGCAAATTGGATTGAAATGATTCTTAATTTTACAAATCTTATGAGACGTCAAAGTTTGGTTCTCACGTTTTCATAGCCAAATATTCAAGATACTAAAATATAGTTGCCCTACAAAGTTCTTCTAACTAATTATCAGTATTTTGGGCATATCTTAGCATTCAAACCACCAAATGATATGATTCTTATGGCATTAGAAAGCTAACTCAAAGAATTACAAATTTCATGTTTTGAGCAAGAGCTAATTCAGCATTGTTGATGGAGATTTTTGGTCGTGAAATGGATCAGCTCATGGATTTGAAGCGATCCGTCTACGGATCACATGTAACTTGCACTGGTCTTAAGTTCGGTCTTCTTGCCATTATTCCTATGGTCCCAACACCGATGCCGGTCTTTAGAGCAGTGCTTGAGCTTGTGTTCATCAGAGAATTGTGTGAAATTGTCATTTTTCAACTCCAATAAATCCAATTCTACCCCATTTTGGATACTACTTTAAAAAAACTATAAATAGGGGCTATCTAGAATGTTTTTAGTGGTGAAAAACATTAGTCTAGTCTAGTTTTAACCTCTTTTCATAGTTTATCTTTGAGAGATCTAAATCAAATGGTGGCAAATCAAGGAGCGCATAAGGAGAAGATTGGAGCAAGCAACTGAGAAATTTCTTACTCATTTTCTTATCATTGTAGCAACTCTTTAAATTCATGATTTTAATTTCCAAATCATGTTGAAATAAATTGTTTCTAGGGTTAGGGTTTTTATGAAAGAATTTGATTAATTCTTCTATTTTAATTTATTGCCATTTGCTATGATTTATTTATCTTAATTTAATTACGTGTTTATACTTGGCCACCATAGACATACTCTTAGGGTTTGTATTAAATTGAGAAAGGAGATACAATTGTGCACTAGATAAAAAAACATACTTAGCCTAATTACGACAATAGGTTAGAATTTATATGACACATTTATTTAGAATTTATATGACGCATTTATTTCACCAAAGTTCTTAAAGGATTTAATTGAATATTTGTGATTTCAAGAGAGACGAAAGATTTAATTAGGCACAATTTAGATGTATTGAGAGATAATCTAAAATACAATTGTGTGATGCATTCATAGTTTGTTAAGAAATTAATTAGATAATTGACTCAAATTCTAGATTAAAACTTGAAACCCTAGATTTATGTCTATTGTTTTCTCACCACTACTTTATTTGAATTGATTATTATTTTATTGTTTAGTTAGAAAATACAACTTCTTGAATTTAAATTTTGTTATTTTGTTAGAATAATTAAAGTAGAAAATTAACTTGTCCATGTGAGTTCGACCCTGGAATACTCCAGGTAATTTATTGCTACGATCAATCTATGCGCTTGTAAGAATTCGACGATGTTCATTATAGTTAAGCCAAAATATCATTATTTTATTAAATATAAACTAATCACATAAATTAAATCCAATATACATACACAAATAAAATAGATACTACAGATTCGAAAAATTAATAAAAATTACACTGTGAACCTCTAAAAATACTCAAAAGATAAATCACTTGTAGTTCCAAAGACATGTATGCATGCTTCCAACTACCTGTTTTCATCCATCAAATCTATTAGTGAATTGATTCAAATCCAAATGTTAAGGTGAGATCTGACGAAATAGATCTAAGAAATCATATATCTCACAATCAAATATGAAAAAGAATTCTTAGATCTAAGAAAAGAAATAGAAAATCTATAGAAAACTCTCTCTAGAAATATCTAAGAGAGAGAAAACCATCACTAGAAAATCGTAGTAGGAAGAAACTTTTATTAGGAAAACTTTAGAAAAGACTTTATCACAAACACAAAAAGAAAGGGAAAACAAATGAAATAGGAGGTCTGTGGAGGAAGATGTTCTATTTGCAAGGGAAGGAAAAATTAGAGAGAAGGAGAAGAATTCAAGTTTAGAGAGAAATATTCATATCAATGGATCATATCCTACCCAAATCTAACAACCTACTATTTGTTTTATTGGTTTGGTTCTAAATCAACTTAGACCTTATTCAAATCTAGACCATTTAAGAGAATTACGAGTCTAGACTAGTATAATACAAGTCTAGATCTAGAACTAGACCTAAAACTTATCCAAACCTAAGAAACATTTTAACTATGAATTGACAACTAGTATACCTTTGTCTTTACATTTAAATGAGAAAAAAGTGGAGAAATTTGAAAATATTCAAGCTTAAATGTTGGATGTAGATCAAAGTTTTGAAGGAAATACAATTAGAGGAAGAGGAAGGGAAAAGAGGGAGGGAGGGGGAGAAGGAAAAAAAGAGGAGATGGGTAAGATTGGTAGCGTCAGTGGTGGTGGCCGACAGCGATGGCCAGCAGTGACGACCGGTGGTGGGATGAGGGAGGTCCATGGTGGGGTTGGGGAGACCGAAGGGGAGTGGCAAGAAAGGAAAGGAAAAAAGAAAGAGAAAAAAGGGGAAAAAACTATTCAACTTTTTCACATTCCAAAAGACAATAGTTTTTCTTGACGTTTCTATAATAAACTACAGTAAATTTTTAGATAAATTCCCACAAAAATACGCTATCCAAGTAGAGCCATATATTTCTACCTTAAGTGTGAGGTTAAAGAGTTGGTACATAAGTTTCATTAAACATGAGGGAGAGAGATGGATTGGGTGGTACAAGGGAGGAAACGTAAGTGAGAGGTTCCAGGTTTGATAACTTTCGCTTGTACTAAAAAAAAAGTTTGATTGAACATTCAAAAGTAAGTATTAGAACTATTGACGCCAAATAGTGGTTCAAACGGTCACGATGCTTCACATTTGTCAAGTTTTGACAATGGAATAACTAATGAGTATGGATTGAATGGGAGAAGAAAAATGAGGGCCCTCTGGGGCTTGGTCTGGCGGTTGAGGTTGCTGAAGATAGAGCCTTAGGTCCCTGGTTTCGAATCTTGCTGCACACAAAATGTGGAGGGTGGGGAATAGTCTACAGGGTCCACTCCTTGCGAGATACCCCTAAAAAAAAAACCCGGAGAAGAAAAACGATAAAAAAAAAAATGGTTATCAAAGTTTCTGATTTTAGGCAGATCTAAAACAACTAATAGAAAATTACAATTTCCAACTATCAAAGTCATATTAGAAACTTTCTATTAGAAACTTTCTATTAATATATAATTTTATTCTGAACATTATTGTGCAACTTGTTGTTTGATGTGTCAATGTAGGCTTGAATTGGTTGTAGTTACGTATTAGGATTACAATAACAAGTAAGTGTAATTACTAATATGAAGTACTAGTATGGATTTCTAAAAAACTTCCCATTGCTTTTTCTTGTCTTTCCTTCATATTAAATCAAGTATTTTAATAATAAGGTTTTACTATATTTATATTTATGTTCGACTACATTGGTAATTTCATTGAATAATTCAAACAATTATTTAACATGTCTGTTTCATTTGAAACTTAATTGATAACCAATTGAAATGCCCTAAAAAGAAAAAGAAAATTTATTGTTCAATCAACTTAATTTACATATAGTTTTTTACATGAAACAAGAATATTTAATTGAGTGTTTAATTATCAATATTAGTGAGAAAATGATAAAACTTGTTATGAATTAATTATTAATATGATTAGATGTATTTGAGACCAACCGTGCAAAAGATATAAACATATTAAGAATTAGTAGTATGAATAAATGAAATAGAAAAATGACAAAAAGAAGTTTAAAAGTTTATTTAGCTTTTGCATATTTTTCAATATTAGAACTTCTAGTACATATACACAATTTTAATCCAATTCCCATCTAATTTCAGCATAAAGCACTTTGCATCACTATTTGAAATTTAAAGGAACTACATAGTTATTCAAACTCTCATCACAATTACAAAGTCAAAATATTTAACGGAAATTTGATTTTGGACCATTAGGGTTTGTTGAATTTTCATCAATTTTCTTAAATCTGCTCAAATATTGGGGAATAATTTGACACATTTATTTTAAGAATCACATTTATTTTGGTCAAGTTACTAGGGACTATTTAACACATAGGGTTAGGGGTGCAAACGAGCCCAATCAAATCCAACACACTAATATTTAAACTTGTTTGATTATTTTAATGAAATTGAAATTTTATTCAAGTTTAACTTGTTTATTTACTGAATTGAGTTTGAATGAGTTTTTTTTTTTCATCAAATTTGAATGTTATCGAACATAAAATGCTGTTCAATCTAGACTTGATTAGTTAATGAATCAAAATTGAAAAATTTTTTCCAAACCAAATTCGTTTCGAATATTAAATAGTTTGGTTTATCTTTCAAATATAATAGAGCATTTCTCCTAAAAGAATACTGACACATCTTTTATACCAACTTCACAGAGGCTTTAACGGGCCATTATCATGCCTTTGGCCTGGTTAGAGCCTCGGTACTTTTGTCTTGATTAATGGGCTAAATTTTTTTCGATCTAATAGTTGCGCCTAGTCTTGAACTAAACTTGTCATTGCCAGGAGCAGCGTTTGTCTTCTTGTTTACATTGGTTAAGAGTTTGGTGCTAACTTTTGAGAAATCACATTTATTACCTCAACCTATTCCAAAAATTTAACTTCTAGAATTTGGCTTTAACTTCTAATTTTGCTCTTCCAAAAATTTCATTAAACTTTCCTGCCCCCTTCCACCTATTCCTTCTCTTTAAACTAATTTTTGATTGATTATTATGGTACCTTCTGTTATTACTTTTTTCGATAGAGAATTAAATTATTCTTTTAATCATATGTAGCACCATACTATAAATATTTAATTTTTGTATTTTAACATGTAGCATTGCATTATAGGTGCAATCTTTATACTTTTCTTTTTCTTTCATGCCTCGAGAAATACTTTATTTTATTTATTCGATGAATTTATGTTTGTGATAATAAATATTAAAATTTTTAGTTCTTAATTAACATTAAAATACAAAAAATTTGTACCATAAAATAACTTAAATGTGGGTTTTTATCTCTGAATTCACTCTTCTCTATCGCCAAATTCTAGGTGTAGGAAGTTCAATTACTAAAGACCCGCAATTAACTTCTTCACTTCACAATCAACCCAAGGGATATGATCCCAACATTCTAACCATACGAGGCTATGTTACGTAGTTACATATAAGAAACCCCAGTTTTTTTTTTTTACTGAACATGAGAATTAAGGGTATTAATGGGGTCTATTGAGTTAGGCTTTGAAAACTAAGTTCAGCCCAAATAAGAACCCATTTTTGTAGGCCTAAGTAGGGAATCGGACAATGCTCAAATTAGGCTGCTCTTTTCCATTCACTAGTTTTTTTGAGCCTCGCGCGACGCGCGAGGTTGCCCCCAGTTTGTGTTAATCAAAATTAATGATGGCGAGTAATTTAGTGTAAAACACTTGCATACTTAATAATTATGATGTGAGAGAATCCTTTTCCTGGTTTATTATGTCATACTCAATACACCAGGGTGGCTGATATATGAATTGATATCACCTGTTATCCTCGTCATTCACATATGTTAAATGCACTTGTAGCCATAATACATACACCTTGATATCTACCACAGTCATGCTTAGCACTTGGACTGGCACGTTGCTCACATCTCTTTCTAATCCTTTCTTCATAAGCTTTTTCTAAGCTTACATATTTTCATCGGCTACCCATTTAGAAAAGCTCAACTATACATATGTAAAAAGGTTTCAGTAAGAATGCATAACCAACTAAATTATTAGCACAAACACAATAAATAAATAAATAAATAATAATGTTTGTACCTCCAATATGCTATCAAGAATTAATAACATCCTTCAGTGAACCATTGCGCTGATTTGAACGCTGATTTGAACGCTCTGACTCATTAGGCCTTTCTTTACAAGGACAAAATCACGAAAAGGCAAAATAAAGCAAAGAGCTCACCTTGCAAAATTAGGAAAGGGAGCTTTCAATTGGAAGAAGAAGTTGGCCCCGAGACAATGGTCCACACAAATGGAGGCAAAAGTTCATGTAAAGAACACAAATCAAAGCATGCACCACATAAATAGAGAATCATCCGAAACTCAAATCATCGGAATAAAACAAGAGATCTTATTAGCCTTTGCTAACTTGGAAATCTAAAATCAAAACATCAAATCACCAAACAAAGGTGAGTAAGAAAACAGAACTTAAAAAATAAAAAACAGAATGAAATATGAACACAGAGCAGAAATTAGCCGCTACAGAACATTTATAACCAAGAAGTGACCAGCCCTATTCAATAGCATCATCATCCTAATTCCCAAGTCATACCCTTTGCTAAAAACTCTTTTAAGTCATGCATTTTCTAACTATGATTGTATTGCTTTTGACTCTAAAGACAGTAAATGTTCCAACTTGTCTAAGGCTACAAAAATATGTTAATGATGGTAAACTTGACTTAAAACAAATACGTTCCCTCCAATATGAGTTCTCTCTATCTTGGTTCTAAACGTGGTAAACTTGGTTTAAAACAAATAAGCTCTCTCTATCTGCAACCCTTAGAACACCTAGTTTAAGTATGCAACATTTTATCTTAATTAAATTCAGAAAGTTGAATATGGCTTTAAGGCATTTTACAAATAGGTTTTGGGCACTAATTAGGATGGAGAAAAATACTACAGAGAGTAAACAGAGCAGAAATTAGCTGTTATGGAACATTTATAACCAAGAGGTGACAATCGCAACTGTATTTGATTGAATTCAACTTTTCATCCATTCACAATATTCATCATTTTCCATGATTAATGATTCTAGAGAATGAAATGTTTGAAATGAGAATGAGTTCTTCAATTGTTTAAGTTGCTCCTGAGATGAGTATGTGTTCTGTGTTTGTTTCATGGATACCCAATTAATTGGAGAACAAGATTAGATAACCCAAAAAATGAAGAAACTTCACCGTGCTTTTCGGATGACAAAATTTTGCCACCACAATAGTGGTGGCGAACTCTGCTCGGCAAACAATAGCTCATCCCTATTCCTCGAACAAGACCCTGCCTCTCATTTTTTTCTCTTTTTTTTTTGTTAATTTGGTTTGAAGAGACAAAATATGCAAGGGAAAAAGAAATCACGCAAAAGTGGGGAAATCCAATTGTTTTAAATTCAAGAGTTAGCTACTTGCATGAAATTATTATTCTAAATTCAAGAGTTAGCTACTTGCGTGAAATTTCATAAGTGACTTGGCACAAAAACTGCCTTCCTTTCCTGGAAAAAAAAAAAGAGAACCAAAAATTATACATTTAACCCATCAATCATGCTGAACGCTCATCTGAAGTGGCCTGAATTTAACATCAAAGAATCTTTGGAACTAATTTCACTACCATGGCATATTTCGACAATCTAAGCTTGCTCAGACTCAAAAAAAAAAAGTATAGCTAATTGTCAAAAAAAAATACATCATCTTTTCTTAGCTTTACATTGCATAAATTCAGGGCTAACAAGTTCATATTGTTAGACCACCATTCATTTATTGAAGTTAGGAATAACACCTAGACCAACTGTAATAACCTCTCAATATGTTTAGAAAATCACCTATATTTTTCTTGTTACTTGGTTTTGGATAGAAAAGTTAGTTGTAATGCCTCTGGAATACAAATACCTTAATGTAATTCCTTTATAATAGTTTGTCTGTTGACAACCTAATTAAACTCATTCAAAAAAAAAATTGAACTTGCAAATTTGGTGTTCAACACCTTTTAATTTGATTAGTTTCCTGCGTAATTTCTAATGTTTTAAATCTCAAATATAGAAAATGAATTGGATATATTCATAGGCTAGATTACAAACTACATTAGCTAAACCCACAAAGTAAAATAGGAAAAGGATAAAACACATACACACACACAAACACAAAGTGAAACAGAAAGTATGAAATGCCTGGCCGTGTCTTACTCTTACACAAGGAAAATTAAAGAAAGAAAAAGAGAAAAATAGCATCCAATTGGCCTTCCATTTATTCCTTTCTGTTCTGTAGTTTTTTTGGTTCTTTTTGGAAACTTATTAGTTTATAATGGATTAAACTATACAGATATTATAATAAGAAAAGGTTATAGGAACTGCAAAACCTGTTAGGTGCGGTTTATGAGAAGAAAAATCAATTGCTCCAATACATTATAAATGAGGTGTTAAAAAAAATGACAAATTAATGCTCCACCAGTTTTGATATCAAAGAAGTTGTTGCTCAATATAAACGTCTACATCTGGCTACGTCAATTTTGCAACAGTTTGCCAACTTGTTACAAAAGATTTGAAAGGTATTTTATTTTCAACAGAATCTAAAACCAAATGAATATTTCGAAGTGGTTAAACAAAATGCTCATGGGTTTGGTTGCCAATTCATGTACTAATCACAAATCAAGAACTACTTGGTTTCTATCCAAGTGGACATTTTCATTGGCTTGGGTATTAAGCATCGAAAGTCTCTTACTTATTTTCTTTATTCATAACCGTTGACAATGACACCAGTTTTTTCGCTCTGCAATTTTCAAATTTACGTGAACCATATAATGTACTATGTAAACACAGGAAGGGAACCATAATGTCATAACAAATTACAAAAAACAAAAAAACAAGCAAATACCATATCACAATCGAAACATGCATTGATGAAATTACATTAAACCAATCCAAAACATCAAACAATTTTCTGAAACGGAGAAAAACTAACACACAATAATTGTAGATGTTAAATGAGGACATATAGCGAATATATGGTGTGCACGTCAAATAAGTTTGAATGACCTGTCTAAAAATACAGCCCTTAATCATAAAACAAAAGACATCAGCACAACAAACAAATCACATCAATGCGACTTTCAATTATGATCAGCAAATTGATAAACTCAAAACCGATAAGCTAATAGACATAGAGTGAAAAGTTCACCTTTCAAAACCATCGAAACTTCACAATGCTCTTCTGGTGAAGAAATTCAACGACAATGGCTATGGCAGTGGCGGTGGTGGATTCCGGTCAACAGGCAATGACTCCTCCGTGCTCCTCGGACTCCCTTTTTTGTGGCTTTGCTATTACTTTCCCCTTCTTCTCTATTTCTTGTTTGCTTGTAATGGGATGGAGTTAGAAAACTTGTATGCGTTTTTAGTGATGTGCATCAATGATTCTTGGAGATGAAATCTTTGAGATAACAGTAGTGGCTTCTTCATAATTTTAGCAGTTAAAAAACAATAAACTGCTGCATTAGTTAACCCAAACTGAAAGAAAACATGCGTCAAAAATGAATGGTAACGAGGTTTCTACCAACCGCTTCCTACCCCTCCAAGAAGTACTCCTGTCCAACTAACAAAACCAAATGCCCTCAAAGAACAACAATGAAGGACTCACTCTTGCAGCTACCAAAGAACGCTGGCGTGAACTAAAGGGTCCAGAGAAGGCTTTGTATAGGATGGCAGCAAGAAAAACCAAACGATAGAATAGTGTGCCGTGAGAAGAGAAGACTACACGTAGTCCATAAACCACGCGTATCATGCACGTAGCTGTACAGGTGTACTAAAAATAAGAACACCTGGTTGAAGTCCATGCGAACAGCAGTGAACTCACCGCCTACATCGCTAAGAATCAGAGGGAACAAAGCCACCACGCGGACAGCAGCGAATCGAAGGTCATGTAGACAGCTGATAGCAGCAAACTCACAGCCCACAACAAAGCCACGCGGCTAGCAGTGAATTTCCCAGGCCATGCAGACAGCTGATAGCAGCAAACTCACCGCCCACAACAAAGCCACACGGATAGCAGCGAATTTCCAGCAAAGCCACTATCACTGAATGACAAAAGACCAAACCGCCCCTCAAAGTCACAACAATCGCACTATAACCAGCCCATTTTCACTTTCACTGTAGCAATCCGAACTCCCACTTTTAGTATAGTAAAGATTTATACGAGCCTTCGGCTGAGATTGAGACATCCCGAAGTTTATTGAAAGTTTATGTATTTACTTTTTTTTACGGTTTTTATAATTATAAAAGTAAAATTAAAAGAAAATAAGTTTATATAGTTATTTTAGGTAAACATTAGTGCACCAATACAAAATTATCGCTAAAACATGCACAATTATTTGATAAAAGTTTATTAACTTTAAACATATGCTGCCTACAAAAAAAACTTTAAGCATAGGCTAACATTAAACATATGAATCATAATTGTACAGATTTGTAAATGGTTACGCTTTATTTGGGTTTGAACTTAGTTTTGTTCAAACTCAACTCATAATTTAATAGGCTCTAAATTAAAGATCGAAACTTAGCCCAACTCTAATTAAACTGAATCTCAACCTATTTTAAACTAGTCAAATAGATCATGCTCAAGCTATTCTAGCATTATTGACAATCCTAACGAGAGTATGACTCTCATTAGCATAGATGATAGAGCTCATTTCCCATCTTTTTTTTAATGCTACTCAACCTAACAATATTGTCACACCACTTATTTAAGTATCAAAGTACCATTCACTAGCAAAAGGATAAAAATAATTCATGTTGAAGACATATAGACTTGGACTAAAAAAAATTATGCTTAAAATTTTTTGTTCATGAGTTTTGTCGGTCCAAAGAATTAAATGAATTTGAGTAAAATTTTCCGCAATGTATCAGTAAGCTAGACCCATAGGCCATATGTGAGGACCTGCAAAATTTCTTTCTTTTATATTATTTTATTTTAATTCTTCGAATGCATTTTCATTACTTTACTTTCTTATAAGTATTTTTCAGAGATTTTTATAAGTAAGTACAGTTTTAAAATCATTTTTCTAGTATAAGTTCGTTTATGTGACATTAGTAGTGTATGTTGGATGTGGGACCGCTAGTGCGTCAAGTACGATGCATTTTGATGAATGAGTGAACGTTGCATAAAGGGATATTATTTTTACAAGGTGCTAGGAGATAATTAGAAGTTAACTAGATAAAATGAATCATTGGTAGACAAAAGGATGAGAATGAACTTTAAAGAGCCAAGTGTCACTACACTATTGGAGGGTGGACTTTGACCAAGCATATTTAACTTTCCTAAACTCTAATTTTGACCCAATTTTCTTCCATTTTAAGCTTCCCTTGGCCGGCCCTCTTGAGGAGAAAAACAAGAGAGAGAGAGCCTTCACCTTGTCTTCCAATTTCTTGCTCAAATCTTGAATTTTAACCATTAGTTTTGTAAACCACTCCATAAAAGTGCTAGTCAAGGTAGTTTCCAAGGTAGTTGTGGACTAAATTTGGGAGAAACAAGCCTAAGCTACCATCTTTCTTGAGGTTTCAAGGTATCTTGCTTAAAAATCTCTCTTTATTCTTACTAATGGGAAATTATTGGATTGTAGTTGTTGAATATGTTGTTTTGTGGAAGATTTCATGGTTTGAGGTAGGGTTATAGTAAATTTCAGATTTATGGGTCATTTTTCTGCCCTCATATGATGATTAATGGTTGGCTATGGTCTACTAGCTTTGACATGTGAGAAATCTAGTTTTTAAGTGCTAGGTTATTTTACCTAAAGAAATTTCCAGCTTGTGTTTGAAAATTTCAGATTTAGGGTTTCTAATTTGGCTTTGTTTATGGTTGGTTTTGGAGCTCTCATTTGGTGAGATATGAAGGATATTGTGGCCCTAATTAAGGGTGTTTGATAGCTTGTGAATTGTGGGTGCAATTGTGGTTGATTTGAGAAGTGATTGGTGTTGATGTGTGCTTGGAAAAGTAAAGAAAAAACAAAGGGGAGGTGCTGTCAAAATTTTCACAGGAACTCCTGTGCAGTCTCGGGAAATCTGTTATCACTTGATGTAGAAAAGTTGGAATTGAGTTCTGTTTGTTGTGTTTGAAACTAAATTCATAGGGATATAAACCGCAAAAATTTCAGACCCTGGTTCTATCTGTGTGATTTATGGTGATTTTTCAAAATTGACTGAAATTGTATACCTGTTCTGCCTTTTATTGGATGAAACAGCAATTTGAGGCTCATATTTGACTGACTTGTGGTCTGAATCTTATAAATGTGTCTTCTGAGAAATTATACCTCTTTGAGTCTATTTTCTGACGGTAAAAATTTTATCAATTTTGGACTTAAGAATCTTGAGATATGATTTTTCAAATAGTGTTGTGCAAAACTAAAAAAAATCTGTTTTTCTAGGATTGTTCTTACTTTCAATTCCCACTTTAAGTTCGGAGTTGGTAAATCATTTTTAGTATGGTGTTGAGTGGAAGTAAGGTTTGAATGAGAGGACATGGAGTCTTAGAAACCTTCCTTTCTTCATGCATTTTGGCTTGGTATCATTAGCCTTGTAATATAATGTGTGATCACAGGACTCGAGTGAGTTCCTGGGGATGAATCAAAGAAAGTGAAGTGTTGCCATTGATGGTGAGTGTACCACTTCCTCCTTGTTGTTTAACTTGGTTTATTTGTACTTGAAATTTGTGACTAGAATGACTGTGAACTTTGTTTATTCTGAATGAGACGAGCGTGTACTTTATCACACTCATTCTCTTGCCTGTATGACTGATTACTGTGTAAATTTGAATCCGTTATCTGTGCTTGATCTGATGTCATTTGGAGGTTCTCTGGCGAGATATAGCCGTTGTGCTAGCTTGTTGTGTTGTCCAGCACCGCCAGAGACAAAATCCTGAACTGAGGCTCCATGGTGAAGTATAGCCGTTGTGCTAGCTTGTTGTGTTATTCAGCACCACCAGGGATAAAATCTTTGACTTGGGGCTAAGCTATACCCTAAATTTCTAGTATACTCGAGTATTACCACCCACTGTTACAGTTGAGGTGTTCGGGCGCGGCAAGGGGTATGCTTGGTGGACGAAATTTGGAGTTAAATGGTGCTCTACTGGACTGGTTACTGTTCTTGAAAGTTGACGGAGTGTCAACTACTACTTGATCAAGCTCTAGTGAAGAAAAGGGAATTTGGCTCCTGGAAGCTACCTGCATCCTTTCTATTTGAAGTGTTTGCTCATTTTCTTATTTAGTGTGTAGGTTTGCCTGATTAAAGTGAAGTTCCATGATTCTTGACTGTTTGTATTTGTGGTACCTCATTGAGCGTAAGCTCACCCCTTCCTGTTATTATGTTTTCCTTACAGGGTTCAAAATTTTGGGAACCGTGATTTTGAAGAAAAGAGTAAAGTTAGAGATAGATATATGTTTTGTTTAAGCTCCTCTGAAATAGAAAACCTTACTTGTACTTTGATCACTTTTGGATATTCCGACTTGTATTGCTGATTGAACTTTTGAAACCTTCCAATGTATATATATATATATATATATATATATATATATATCTAAGTGTTTAATCATGTGTTTCAACTGTATTCATTTGAGTTTGTACATCTCTATGGTTATATGAACTTTTTGGAAGTTCGTTGCAATTTTGAGCGAGTGCTGAACTGGAACGAGGAAGAAAAGTAATTTGACGGGGAATCACTGTAGACAATCTGGCCGTATATCCGGCCGTATCTTGGCCGGATTGGCAGGGGACATTGAAAAATTTTTTTGAGTTAGCCACTGCCTCGAATCCAGTCGGCAATCCGGCCAAATATTGGCCGAATTGTGACGTGGCTGCTGTTCTTTTCAGTTTTCGTTGGAGTGTTTAACTGAAACCTACGATTCCGTATGGTATGGTTATCGTGTTTTCGAATTAGTAGTCGCTGATTGATTGTTTTCTTGTGGATCCATCGCGCGTTATGCAGGATTTTGTGTGATTTGACTCTGTAGTCCTGGCAAGAGTTGGGCAGGTGGTCCGCCAAACCCTTGGGTACGCTCTAAGAGAATGTGGGGTTGTCACACCATAAGTACAAGAAATCCATTGGACAAGTAGATTCACATCTTTTACAACCAACCCAATATTCCGTTCTTGGAAGCAATTTATTTGAGCTAGTGACTCTGCCGGAGCTAAAATTATGTTTTAGAGCAAATTTTTTGTTAAACGGATAACATTACATAGTTGAACAAAGAGTTAGGATGCATTTGATAAAATTGAAATTTGAAATATGAAGTTTGAATACATTAAATTATTAAATTGTTAAGTATTAAATCTAATACATTTGAGTGCAGTGACGGAGCCAAGATTTTTTTTCTAGGGGGGCCAAAATTTTCTTAATATGCTATGTTCAAAATAATTTCCATTCATTTAAATATATGACATCTAAAAAATCAATATTAACTTTAATTATAAATAAATAAATATATATATATAAACTCTTATAATAAAAACTAAAATGGTAAAAAATTAGGGAGGGGGGAACAACTTTGTTTTACACATATATTTACACACTATAAATTAAAATTTGAAAACTTAGGGGAGGGGGCCATGGCCCTCATTAGCTCCCTCTTAGCTCCGTCATTGTTTGAGCGTGTTGTTCCTCTAGGACAAAAATACAATTGTTAAATAGAAAAATTAACAATAGTTATAATAATAACTATAACAATTATAAATTAACTATAATAAAATAGTTAAAATAATAATATAATAATGTACAAATGTGGAGGGTTGAGGCATGGATATCTCGCTTTCTTTAAGGCGATTCAAGCCTCTGCGGAAGAATCAACTCCGGTGCAGCAGAATTTTTGGCTTGTCACTCCTAGGATACAACAGCCTAACCACATTTGCTGTCACTCTCATTGGTTTGCACAACTAAGAGAGTATAGCTCTACTAACACCGGTTTTTCTTGCCAACCTATGAGATAGAAAATAATAAATGAATGGATAGTTTTTCTCTTGTGAATTGTAACTCATAAAAAATAAGTTGTTATAGCACCTTTTTCTATCTCAATTACGTATATTTATAGGAGAAGAAAAATTAGACAAACATAACCTACACCACCAATAAGACACCAAGTAAATGCTGAAATTATTGACCATTCAAAACACATTAAAATTTGTATTGTAGATTACCAATGATTATGGTAATTGAAAAGTCATAATTTCATTTAATAAATCTTTAGTCAAAAATCATTTAAACACCAATAACTCTCAAAAATATTTTCCAATTTATTCTCCATGTAACTTACACATTTAATTGAGAATTTAACTATTTTATTAAAATACTCCAACAACCCCCCACTTATTTTAATATAAGATAATATAATATTATATGGCAAGAAATGACTAACATGCATAATATAGGTAGCAATGCCTTGAACCTATATTAGTGTTATAGTAATTTTCAATACCAAAGTTAATAGTGAACTTCGGTCTTGAACTATGGCTGCTTTTGGGATATTGGATATCACCTTACACACACAATAGTTCAGGTGTTCTCATGAGCTAATAAAACTGGCACTTTACAACCTTGTGCTCAATCCCAATTTTTTCATGAGTGTATAAGGGAACAAGTCCCAATTCTCTTTAAGGCGGCCCCGCTCATAACACTCATATAGGTGAAATCCATTAAGGGTGCTCCCGTAACTCAAACACCCCACTCATAGAAGCTATAGATTTCATTAAGAACAGTATAGCACAACCTTTTTTCGTTACAGGATGTATGCACATATATCATAAGGATGGACCACATTTATCAAAATTTGTGCATACCTATTTCAAATCACCATGTAATTCGTTTTTCCCTTTGAACCTAACTCTTGGGATCTCCAATCATTAGGTTGGGTATCCTTACATGTAATTTATAATTTATGGACTTTAGTCACATCCCTCTCTTGGTTTATCATATCTTTGCCTCAAGTTTGAGTTATTCAGTATCATCACAAAACATAAACAAATATATGATCTCATTGACACTCGAGTCAATTTTTTTTATCAAGTATCACAATAATACTGTGATAATACCAATATTTTGTGAGAATATTTCTCACATAATTGTCATACAAGCAATTATATTCACTTCAAGTGAAGGCTCAATATTTTTCAAGTTTTTCCATCCTAGTAGCCAGTAGCCTTACTAGAAATCATCAACATAGATGACCATTAGTTTACTACTAGGAGCTTCTTTATTTCTCAATAATTCTCAATTTCATCTAGTAGGCCAGTAGTCTATAAACCTACTAGGAACCATATTTACCATCTCCATGGAATTTCCATATATTTTTGTTTGCAAAAATATGAAATACATACTTCAAGTGCCTTCACATAATAGTCACACTTTTGAGTATGTGTGCATCTGCACAAACTCAAACAGAGAATTAAGAAATAAAAAAAAATATCATGCGCAATGTCATTTAATATTGCACTTAATTGCAACTTTAAAATTCACACCCACAAGTTGCAATTATAACATGGTATCACATGAGATTTGTATATAGATTTTTTCAAAATATAGATCCTTGTCATTTAATTGAGTATTCTCAAGTAATTAATCTAATTCTTTGCATTAATTTTTGGCAAACAAATAACCCCCACTATTTTAATGTTTTAATGATATGCAACTAAACATATATCGCATTTAATGATCAAGTCCTATCGCATTTAATTGCTATGAACCTCCACTATTTGTCACAACTTTATAACATGCCATGGACTATATATCTATTGCAATTAAAGTAAATGGCCCAATTAGTCATACCCATTGGAAGTTCACTTTTACTTGTTAAGAAGACACCTTTAAAATTTCTTCCAGAATGCATGGTGGTGACCAATCTAGTGTAGCAGCAAGTTGTAATTGTTCAGTAATTCGAACTCCTTCGAATCTACTTCTCCGATGCCATATTTTCTTGTTAAGCCTTTCAAAACTTTTGGTATTAGGATAAGAAATTTCGTAGAAACTATAAAAGTCATTATGATACTAGTAATGGAATTCAACAACTTCCCCTTTTTTGGCTGAATTTTTCTTCACAAACATCTTTTATACTTCATATATCTCATTTGTTGAGATCTTCTCAACTTTTCCCGTCCATAGGTAGACTACTCACGTCGCTTGAGTTGATCGTAAGTGACTTGTAAGTTGAACTCCATCTTGATTTGATTCACCTTAAAATTGTTGTTTTGCTAGAATAAAAATACAAATGTTAAATAACAAAATCAACAATAGTTATAATAATAATTATAACAACTATAAAATTAACTATAATAAAATAGTTAAAATGATAATATGATAATGCACAAATGTGGAGGGTTGAGACACGAATATCTCGTTTTCTTTAACATTATTCAAACCTCTGTGAAAGAATCAAGTCCGGTGTAGCAGAATTTTCGACTTGTCACCCCCAGAATACAACAGTCCAGCCATATTTGCTGTCACTCTCGTTAGTCTACACAACTAAGAGAGTATAGCTCTACTAACACCCCAGCCACATTTGCTGTTACTCTCATTAGTCTACACAACTAAGAGAGTATAGCTCCACTAATACAAGTTTTTTTGCCAATCTATGAGATAGAAAATAATAAAGGAGTGGATAGTTTTTCTTTTATAAATTGTAACTCACAAAACATAAGTTGTTGTAGCACCTTTTTCTCTCTCAATTACATATATTTATAGGTGAAAAAAAATTAGACAAACATAACTTACACCATTCATAAGACACCAAGTAAATGCTGAAATTATTGGTCATTCAAAACATATTAGAATTTGTATTGTAGGTTACCAATGATTATGGTATTTGAAAAGTCATAATTTCATATAATAAATCTTTAGTCAAAAATCATTTAAACACCAATAAATCTCAAAAACAATTTCCAATTTATTCTCCTTGTAACTTACACGTTTGATTGAGAATTTAACTACTTTATTGAAATACTCCAACAAAGTGCATATCACATTTAGTAATAAGTGAATAACTTAACACTTACTTTTGGGTATATGTTTTGTCTAGAAAATTCAGTGCTACTTAATTAATTCAGATGTTCAATTGTTTAGTATCAAATGGTTTAAATATATTAAGATCTGATTCTATTAAATTTAAGTAGTGAATTGGGTTATGAAACAGCGCCTTAGCCGCACAAGAAGCTATTATCGGTTCTCACTTATTAGTTATACCCATTCCCCACAATTTTCAATGACTCAATCCAGCCACCAGCAATCAACCCCACCTTCAGAAGTAAACAACATTCTTTCTCCTCATTTTGTTATCTCAATCCCCATCAAAACACAGCCTTCTTCCTCCCCACTTGATAACAAATCCCAAGCAATCCCTCGTTTTTCAATTTTGGTTGTTTTGTCTCGCATTTCTCTCTTACAGATACATTTCAATTCCAATAAACTCGCCGCTGGCGAAAAGATCAAACCATAATCCGAACTATAGGTGGCAAACAAATCCATTTAATTAAATTTATCCATATCCGTTCACGAATAGATGAGTATGGGTATCTTAAGTTTTTGCATGTGGGTATAGATGGGTTATTCAATTAAATGGGTATTATTGAGTAATCCATCAAATCCAATTAACTCATTTAAAATTGTCTTCTCCAAACCCCCTCTCTTCCCCGACTTTTTTTTTCAGATTTTTTATTTTGTCCTAATATTAATTACTTTTGTTTCATTATTATTATTTGTTAGTTTTATCTTATCATTTTATTTTCTCTTAGTTTGTTAATTTGCTCATTTTTCAATATTATCAATTTATGACAAGTTTTAGTCTCTTTTCCTACCTTTTCAAGGTGAAATTTTAAATTTACATTCGAAAAAAATGCTAAGAGTTCAAAATTTTTGGATTAAGATTTTATGTTAACTTTTATAGTACTTAGTTGAAATTTTTATATTCTTATTGTTCAATTATTAAATAATATGTAATTTTGCAACATAGAGTATGGATGAAAAAAATTAATAATTAGGCTCATTGAGCATTATAAGTAAATATTTAAAACTAATGATGAGTGCAAATAGTGGTATAAATTGATAATTTAGTTTGCAAAAATGAATTTAAATGAGTTTACAAAAAGTTAAAATAAATGGGTTATAAATGGATAATTGGGTTATCCAATTCGTTTCTTGATTTACCCATTTATATACATTTAATTAGATGGGTATAAATGGATTGGTTCACTTATACTCATTACCCATTTTAATCAATCCAAACATGTCCAAGTCATTCATTTTGACACCTCTAATCTGAACTACCTTATCGGCTTACCCAACTGGTTTTCCTCCCACACTTATTGATGGTGCTGCGAAGAACCTCCTAAGTTTCGGATTCACTTTTAATTTTGAAATTAAAATCAACGACTACCAATAAAAGACAGAAGAAAAAGCTACCAAATGAAATTAAGATTGCACTGGTGGAGTAAACTTAAAATAAAAGGCATTATTAATACCCATGCTTCTCTTGTTATGGATATTTTTTTAATCATATAAAAAATTTTTCTAGTAGGAAAGGGGCATGGTCATGATCCCGTTGGTTGAAATTGTATTTTACTTTCTGGTGCTTTTCAATTTGAGCAAATGACATTTGTTAAAACCACATAAATATTTGAGAAAATAAAGAAAGGGAAATGAGATGTCTATAACTCCATCTATCCATTTTATAACAACTGCGTTGAATAGCATGGTAAGAAAATAAAGCCAGCCAAGAAAAATCAATATTTGAAAATTTCTTCAATATTTATATATTTTTATAATTTTTCATTTCACTTAATTCCAAATAAAACCTATAAAATTACAAATTGCAATACTTTGCCCCCAAATATTCATTTACAACAATTTCCACTTTATGGTTTCTACTTTTGCTAAATTGCATTCTTTTAATCTTCTTACATGACATGCACGTGTCACTTGTAAAAAGACTAATAATTCCCAAATAATTCAGGCATGACTTTGTTTCCAAAAATATCCTTGTGTGTGACGGACTTATATATGCACACAACTCTTACTTAGGCATATATTTTGTTTTTATGTTTCTGGTAATATATACAAGAGGTTTGAATATGAAAGTCTATTACAAACGGGTATTTTGAAAATGAAACTAGGCCTAAAATATTTAGGTGGTTATTTAGTCTTTTTACTGGCAGGATGTCCATATCATTTGAAGAAATGAATGGAAAATTAGCACGCATTTGCTGTTTGTATTTGATTAAGAAAATTGACTACCATTAGGCCGGAGGGGAGGTGGCGATTGATGCAATTTAATGTTCAGGGGACAAAGTGGTAAAATTGTATTCTTAGAGGAGGTTTTTTGGAATTAACATTTTTTCCTTTTGCAGATAAGTAAATGAGCAAAAGAAAGATTATCGAGGAAGATACAAAAACGACTCAATAGAAGACCAACTCAAGAGATAGTAAGAAAGAATAAATTTTAAAAATTCAATTATAGATGTATTAGGGAAAAAGTTAATAAGAATCAAGATATTTAATTGGCCTAAACCAATCCAAATAATTTATTTAGATGTCCTTAATTGCTAACTGCTTTTGTCCTCTAGTGCTAACATCACAAGATCTACAATAAATGTAATTACCAAAGCTTCACAAATCAACAAAATTCCTTGCAACCTGCTAAAGTTCATTATGCTTATTATACCATGTTTGTCATATTAAGATTGATTTTGACCAATACTATGCTAGGGAGATTTCGAAATTATCTACCGAATTGTTTACTTCTTGGAAACAACATATGCAAATAAATAAGAACAAGTCAGCATCAACAATTAAAAAAAAAAAAAAAGAAAGGCAATCTAACCACCATAGTCATAAATATCAATGTATATCGTTTCATAATTCTAATTTCTTTGTAAAAATTGAGTTTTGATCTTTTCAAGTGTTGTGAGAGCATCTTTTATGTTGATCCTGCTCTCTGGGACATCTGAAGTGCAACTTAAAGCAAGCTGCAAGATAGATGATACACAAGCCATGTCTTTGTTGGCTTGTTCTTCTTCTGGATGAAGTAATTTCACATCGACAACTTGATCTACAGAACTTGGTAATGATCCCAGAATCCAACACCTTATGCTTAGCTCTTCTGTGAACATCTCATCCTTAGGTCGCTTTCCAGTGAATGCTTCAATCATGGTAATGCCAAAACTGTATACATCACACCTTGTTGACACTAGTCCTTCTAGTCCATACTCTGTCATGAATATTGAAATTCACATTAATATTGCAGCAGAGGAAAAAATAGTAGTTAAAAAGATTATAATGTTTTCATATTCAGAATAGAAGTGTTATGACACATATCATCTTAAATTTGGTTTGGCTAACGAGTGCCAGAGACACTCGTTAAGATAATTTTAAGTATTAATTTTTTGACAAGAGTGAAACTAATTGAAGGAAATATCTAAATGCAAGTGACTAATATATGTAAATATGTGCATTCTCGTAACAAATTAGGTGTTATTAATTATTTTCATGAGTGCTTCAAAAGCTCCCACCTGACTATTTTACCAAAAACTAAAAATTGTAGGTTTAGAGTTAAGAATAATAACCTGGGGCGATGTACCCAATTGTTGCCAGGGTTTTTGTCTGCACACGGCTTTCTCCATCTCCCAGCAATTTGGCAATTCCAAAGTCACTAACATGACCTACCATATCTTCATCTAGTAAAATGTTGCTAGGTTTCAAATCACAATGAATTATGGGAAATGAGTACCCATAATGAAGATATTCCAACCCACGAGCCACATCAATCATGATGTCCAATCTTTGCATGATACTCAGGACATGGTGGTCAAGATGAAGCCATTTATCCAGACTTCCATTAGGCATGAATTCTAGTACCAAAGCTTTAAAGTCCAGATTAGAGCAAGCGCTGATGACTTTGATCAAATTTATATGACGGAGGCGGCACAAGACTTCACACTCTGTGTCAAAAGTTTTCAATATGCCATCAATCTGCATATTAAAAACCTTTATAGCCCAAATTATCCCATTTGCAGATACCCCTTTGTAAACTGAACCAAACGTCCCAGATCCAAGCGAGTTACTCACACTGAAACCATTTGTTATTCGTCGAAGTTCATGGTAGGATACCCTTTGATATGTTGTTTTTGGAAACAAATCAGGAGCTGCAGCCGTAGTTTTCTTTCTTGTCAACCTTTTTATCAACAAAAGTGAAATGGCCAAGGCTAGGACAGCAGATCCTATTGGTAGCAACACAAGCAAGAGTATCTTTTTCCTTGATCTATGTTGAGAAGTTTGACATGGTTGGAACCAAGGAGCACCACACAATGCTTCATTAGCAAGAAAAGATAGGATTGTGAAGTTCTTAAAAGGTCCTCCTTGAGGAATCGGTCCTCGTAGTTTGTTGTAGGATACATTCAGATACTGAAGATCCAAGAGTTTCCCTAGTGAGGCAGGTATTAGACCTGATAAATTGTTAAATGACAGATCCAAGTACTGTAACACCAACAGATTTCTGATGGACTCCGGAATTAAACCTTCTAGGTTATTATCCCCTAAGGAGAGTACCAGTAAATTTTGTAGCGCCCCAATTGTGCTAGGAATATCACCAGATAACTGATTAACTGACAGATCTAGATAGGTCAGTGCCTTCATATTTCCAATTTGGGAGGACAAAGACCCATTGAGATAATTCACGGACAAGTCAAGCTCCAACAGGTTATTAAGGCTCCACAAGCTTGTTGGTACACTAGATGTTAGATTGTTGGAGCTTAAATAAAGATATCTCAATGAAGAAATGCTCCCTATGCAGCCGGGCACTTTGCTAGACAGCCTATTGCTTGTCAAAATTAGGTATGCTAAGTTGGGAATATGACAAAACTCACTAGGAATTGGTCCATGTATTTTGTTATCTTCAAAACTTATCCACTGAAGTTTTAGTAAACCTGAGATGGAACTTGGGATTGTTCCTGTCAAGCCATTGCTTGCTAGGTTTATCTTGATCAAGTTGCTCAAGTTGCCTAGTGACCTTGGAATTTCGCCTCCAATTCCACAATGAGACATGCTAATTGAGACAACAGAGTTGGAAAGATTTCCGATAGACACTGAAAGATTGCCATTCAGTGGATTTTCATCTAGCCGCAAGTTTCTCAAATATCTGCAATTTCCTATAGAGCTGAAGAAGGCCATATCTCCAGTTAGAGTAAAATTGTTGCTTGAGAGAGATAAGAGTTCTAGGAATCTTAGGTTCCCAAGAGAATCAGGAATTGCACCAATAAATTTATTACCTGTCATATCTAGATCCCTCAATTTAGAGGCATTGGAGAGAGTTGGCGATATAATTCCAGTGAATTTGTTCTTTGCAAGAAGAAGCCTCTCAAGATTGGGTGAAGTAACACCTAAAGCAGAAGGAAGAATGCCCGAAAAATTATTTTCTTCTATGGATATTGTTCTAAGAGTTGAAATGTTGAATAGCTCCAGTGGGAAGGGATCTCTTAACTTATTTGCGCCCAAGTATAGTGTCTCTAATTTGTAAAGGCCACCAATCCCACGAGGTATAGCACCTGATCAAAAACCAAATAGGCACCAAGTTAAATGGGCAGAAAAAACTAATTCAATTGAGGATTACATACATAGCTGCATACATAATAATAATACACACACATATACATATACATATAGTGAGATAAAAGCAAAATCATATATAGGTGGGAGATACTTAAAGTGCATAACGGGGAGCCATAACCAAACTCGTTCTCCTTTTCAGGACTTGCATATTGGTTCATGATTAAACTGTCAAAGCAGTTTATACTTTAGTAAAACGAAAAATAATTAGAACAACTTTATGTTTTGATTGTTATCTGATACGAACTTACTGTTAATCAGAATATCAACAATCTTATAGTGAATATTTAATTTGACAATATTCTAAAGACCTTCTAATGTTATTAAGGGAATTATTATTTTTGGTTAGTAGGAGGTTTGAATTCAGGACCTTCCACTTACAATTCTTCCCCCCTTACCATCTAAACCAACCCTCCCCTCCTCTGTTAAGGGAATTATTCTTTCTCAATTTCAATAGTAGATTGTCAAATTATTAAAGAGGTTGCTGAATGGTACTTAGATGGTGTGTAAATATGCGGATGAAATTGTTTATTTAACAAGTTTTTGGTATGGCTGGTTGTATGCGCATAATTTGCTTTATTGTATACTTTAAAGATAACAAATTTCCTTCTGGCAAAGATGTTCTGATAAGCATATTAGTTGGTATGGATGTGCCAATATTTATCAAGTAGCTCTTAAGAGAGTAATCAATTTTTGTTTTTCTCAAACACAATTGAACTAACAATTGAATTTGACACAATTAATAACCATACCTTGCTACTAAATTTGGAAATTACATAGTTCACCACCGATTAACAATTTTAAATTGATAAAAAAATTAAATTCAAAATCTCAATATGTTATATTGGTGAAAAAATTGATGTATTTTACATATATTCTATATGAACAATTTAATTTAATTATATGTCAAATATTATATCAAAAACAATAATTGAATGGAATTGGATAGAAAACAACTTTACCTGCTACAAATCAACAGTCTGCTGATTATTTTAAGGCATTTTCTATCCTAGGTTGGGGTCCACCTTCTAAATTGGAAACACCTTTGAAAAGAAAATTTATAATTTAGACAAAAATATACCTGAGCCACTTTTTCCCTGCGGCCTTAAAATCTAGAACAGGATGACCTTATCCTAATAGTATTAAAGTGGAGTTTTGTAGTCTTATCAAGGTACTGTATCGTCCAAATAACCTAAAACCATTAGATCTGTACTTGAATTGACACCTCTCCTAAAGTTTCTGACAATTCCATTTGACGCCTCTCATGTTTTAATATTGCATTGACTGGATTTCATTCAAATGTGACCCAAAGTTAATATTAAAGCACTACTTGACCGAAACACCCTCAAGCTGCTTGCTTATTGCAATAACTTCAACAAAATATATGTACTCTAACGTTTTGCATTAATTAATGGTTTTCTTTTTTTTCTCGAAGCAGTGTTTTTCTTGTTTTCGGTTATTTGCTTTATCACTCACAAGATAAATAAAGCTTGTTTTGGTTTCATTTGGCTCTAACTGTTACCTTTCCATCACAATTATAGATTGAGGGATTTTATATGTATTTGAACTATTTATGCATTAATAAATGACATATTTATCATATTGATTGCTTGTATATTTATACTTGTATGATAAAATCTCAAGAATAAATTTGATCAATGAAATCATAAGTGTTATGATGGTTGATAGAACGATTATTTGGCGTATTTTGCACTGTTATTTTGTCCTAATTTTGGCTATTCTCGGTACTAAGAATTGGAATTTCACTCATATTCGATATTTGTGTGAATTGTAGGTGGTAGGCATGAAAAATGATCTCGCGGGGTGAATTTCCAGAAGACTTCCCGTTCCAAGGCGTGGCCACGCCTTAAAAGGTGGACGAAACCGAAAGCCGGACTGCGGTCCACGTGGACCGCGAGGAGCACGGGATTAAAACTCCAAAAGCTAGCTTTTGTTTCAATCAATTGGGTCAGACGTGACTTGGCTCAAAGAAGGGCTTCAATTAAAAAGAAAAGAAAGGGCCAGACGTTTGTTTGTGGTTTTTGACCTCCTGCGGCGGCTATTAAAAGATAGGAAAAAGCTAGATTCAGGACATCATCTACTTTAGGCTTTAGTTTTCTTTTCCCTAGCCGTCAGACGTTGGAGACTCTTCTCTTGCTTTTTGGCTTTCACGTTTTTGACTCTCTCACTTGAGTCTTCGGATCTGTACAATTCGTGGGGGCTTTTGGCATTGAATTTGGGGATTCAGTACGATTGCCAACGCAGAGATAAGGAAGACGCTCTCTTTTTTCTTTCTTCGTACTTCACTGTTCCAGATTCTTTGATGTCTGCGTGGATGAAATTAATTAATTCGCGCAAGATTGACACGATGAGGAGCGGCTAATTTCCTCCTCTACCCAAAGGTTGACGCAAAGGCGCGGTCCATAATATCTGTGAGATCTAATCGAATTTCATTATTTCTTCCATTTTATTGCTATTCGTGCGTTTCCTGAATTAATTGTTCATGGGTATTTTATTAATTGAATATCAACGGCCGGGTATTTGATTTAATTTAATAGCCTACTGCCACGTTAATTAAATAGAATCCGTAATTGTTCATTTAATTGACACCCCGTGGCAACCACCATAATTGGCTTTATGATGGGGAAACGCATGATCTAATTTAAATAAACCCTCTTAGCGTGTTTATTGGTTAGGGTTGGGTTCTTCTAGCTTTAATGCAATTGGGTAATTAAATTCCTATGGTCGTACCTAGGGTTGTTATCTGGTTAGGGAAGCAGTTAATGGTCGTACCTTGACTGTCGAAAAGGTAAGGAAGAACTGGTTGTCAGAGCTTATTGATAACTATAACCAACCTAGTGATGAATGGGTGAAATATCTTTGTATCGATGAACATTTACTTGGACCGTGCCTGAGCAGTTGATCCTTTGGGTAGAACTTTTATTAATTGCTATTTCTAGTGAATTGTGCTTTGTGAGTTAGTTTTGAATTTTGTATGTTTTATTTTATTTTATTTTTATTTGCCTCTTATTGAAAATCCCCCAATTTCGTTCTACTAATTTGAAAAGAAATAATTTCCTACCTGCTCCCTGTGGAATCGACCCTACTTGCCATTGTACGCAAAATTAGTATTTTTATAGATAAATCCGGTATATCGGATCAAGCAAACTCTTCGGGAACAGGGTGAATCAAGTAACCCATTGCACACCTAGGGTCCCTGCTCCATTACTTGGATTTGTTCTATAATTATTTAATTGAGGTGGTAATTAGAACTTTTTAGTAATTATTATTGCACAGGTTCGGCACCTGTCAATTTTTGGCGCCGTTGCCGGGGAGCTGGCGTTTGGATTATTTGTTTCTTTTCAAATTCAGTTTTTATTTTTATTTTTATTTTATTTTATTTTTCTTGGTACTTTTGCTAGTTTATGCCCCGTTCGTCTCGCACAGGTGAATTGATATACGACGCGGAGGTTGAGAAGGCAGCGCGTAAGCGGAGGCAAGAGACCAAGAGACGAAAAGAAGGGCACTCATTTACTGCAAACGAGTCAGTAGAAGACGAAATAAGTATGGCCAACACCCAAACATTAAGGGAGCTGGCTGCCCCGGAACTGACTCACCAGCCCTTGTGCATCACATTCCCCACTTTGGCTGAGAATACGGCTTTCGAACTGAAGTCGGGGTTGATTCACCTCTTACCTTCTTTCCATGGTCTCTCTGGCGAAGAATCGTACAAGCACGTCAAGGAGTTCGAGGTGGTTTGCTCTAGTATGAAATCCCCTGGGGTCACTGAAGAGCAAATTAGACTGAGAGCCTTCCCGTTTTCTCTCAAAGATGCAGCTAAAGATTGGCTGTACTACCTACCAGCAGGTAGTATTACCACATGAGCGCAGCTGAAAAAGAAATTCTTGGAAAAATTCTTCCCTGCATCCCGGGCTGCGAGTTTGAGGAAGGAGATCTGCGGCATTAAACAATATCCCGGTGAGTCCTTGTATGAATACTGGGAAAGGTTTAACAAGTTGTGCACTAGATGCCCGCAGCATCAAATTAGTGAGCAACTATTAATCCAATACTTCTATGAGGGGCTCCAATCAACAGACAGAAGTATCATTGACGCTGCCAGTGGGGGAGCACTTGCAAACAAGACACCGAGGGAAGCGTGGGAGCTCATCGAAGCCATGGCAGAGAACTCCCAGCAATTTGGCTTCCGTGAGAGCAACCCTCCTCGTAGAGTCAACGAGGTAGAGACTTCATCCTTACAGCAGCAACTGTCAGAATTGACATCGGTTGTTAGGCAATTAGCCATGAGAGACATGCCGCGAGCGAAAGTATGTGGAATCTGCACTAGCATGGACCATTGCACAGACTCGTGCCCCATTTTGCAAGAGGATGGGCTGAGCAAGTGAACATGGCTGGAGGCGTGCCCGCGCCTCGTAGGCAATACGATCCGTATTCCAACACGTACAATCCGGGTTGGAGAGATCACCCCAATCTCAGCTATGGTAGTAGGCCACAAAATGCATTCTCCAATCGGCCTCCAGGATTTCAGCAACCTTGGCAACATAAGTCTCAACCCTCGTCCTCAAGCTCAGGGAGTTCTCTGAAAGAAATTGTCAAGAGTTTGGCCAACACTACCACTCAACTCGTCACGACCACCACTCAGTTCCAACAGGACACCAAAGCAGGCATGAAGGACATGGAGATTCGAATGAGTCAAATGGCAACTGCCATTAACCGCCTGGAGTCCCACGTCTATGGGAAATTGCCATCACAACCCGAGGCAAATCCCAAGAATGTAAGTGCCATGACATTAAGGAGTGGCAAAGAGGTGGATGGACCTAAAGTGGTAAATTCGAAAAGCAAAAGTGAGGAGGAGATAGAAAAGGAGATTGAAGAGGAAGGGCGCATTCGCGAAGAGTCTAAGGTAACATCTATTCCTTCGATCCCTATTAAATCTAATATAGCTCCTTTTCCTTGCAGGTTGGAAAAGACAAAGAGGGCAGAAAAGGAAAAAGAAATCCTGGATGTGTTCCGCAAAGTTCAAGTAAACATCCCCCTATTGGATGCGATCAAGCAGGTACCCAAGTACGCAAAGTTCTTGAAAGACTTGTGCGTTAACAAAAGAAAGCTAAGGGGTGATGAAAGAGTGATGGTAGGAGAGAATGTATCAGCTGTACTTCAAAGGAAACTCTCACCCAAATGCGGAGATCCAGGTATGTTTGCTATCCCCTGTAAGATTGGTCATTCTAGTATCAAAAATGCCATGATAGATTTAGGAGCTTCTATTAATGTGATGCCTAAGTTAATCTATGATTCCCTAAATTTAGGACCTTTAAAAGAAACGGGGATAATAATTCAATTGGCTGATCGTACATGTGCTTATCCGGATGGGATAGTTGAGGATGTTTTAGTGCAAGTAGATGGATTAATTTTTCCTGCTGATTTTTATGTACTTTACATGGATGATAGAAGTGCCCCAAATCTATCACCCATTATATTAGGAAGACCATTTTTGAGTACTGCCCAAACTAAAATTGATGTTAGTAAGGGTACTCTCACGATGGAATTTGATGGAGAAATAGTCCACTTTAACATTTTTGATACAATGAAACATCCTGTTAACTCTCATTCTGTGTTTGCTATGTATACCACTAATCCCTCTGTGCAAGAATTTTCTAAGTTTGCTTGTAGGGGTAAATCCAAGGTTGCTACGAACAAGTCCTATAGGATGAAAGCAATTCATGAGGTAAAAATGGAGAGAAAATTTAGGAAAAAAGTTGCACTCAATGGCCATGTGGATCCTGGAGGAGGGCCACCAATTACAAGGAAAATTCAATTACATCCAGACTAAAGAGTGGTGCTATGTCTAGCCAAAGACATTAAAGAAAGGCGCTGCTTGGGAGGCAACCCAAGGCTTCTTTTGTTTTAGTTTTCTTATATTTTTTAAGTTTTTGTTAAGTGTTAGTGTCACTTAGTGGGTTGTTATTTTGTGACAGGAAGTTGGCAGCTAGGCATGCCCACGCTAGGTCATCACACCTAAGGAATGGAGTTTTGGAATTGACGGTCAGACGACTATAACTTCTAATGCGTGCCCACGCCTTCCAACCCTTCCGAAAAAGAAACTTCAGTCTTCTCCTTCCTGTTGGTGTTGCGTCCACCGCCACCACACCACCTTGTGCACGCAGCCGTCTCACCTCCTCCGTCTTAGTGTCTCACTTTCTCTCCCCGGTGGTCAGGGAAGTTTCTTTTCTTTTCCCCTAATACTTCATTTGTCTTTTCTATATTGAGGACAATGTAGGTTTTAGGTGTGGGGGGGAGTGGCTTCCATTAGTTCTTTCTTTTTCATTAGTTCTTTTTGCTTTGTTACTTTAAAAAAAAAAAAAACACATGGGATGAATGATACAAAAAAAAAATGAAAAAATAAAAAACATTGTAGTTAGTTGGCTTTTTGGTTATTTCTATGCTTGTTAGTGTTGGGGCATGTTGCTGTGATGAATGACACAATCAAAGTGAGTGGTTATGTGGTCAAGTATGCTAGCTATGCATTTTGTTTCCCTTGGCAATGTCGTTGAATGTTGAATATGCAGGAATTGACCCATTCTTGTAACTTTTGCGGAGCTTTTGAGCCTTGCTTGAGCATATTATTCTTATTTGCTCTATTTTGTTTGATTGAGTGGGTATCACACATGGTATTGGCATTCTAGAACTTGCTAGTTTATACATGTCAAGGCCACATTTTTGTTGAATTGGATGCATTTGAAATGATAAGGGCATTTAGGATTTAACCCTCTTTAGCTATCTAAAAAAATCAAGCCCTCATCTTATCTCCCAATAGTGAACCAATTTGAGCTTTTGTCCCTCGTTTCTGGTTGTTATCGGTGTTTGTTAACCCAAGACCTCTTTAAACTTTCTTGTTTATCCCTGTGTTGTCATGGGATGTCTGAATTCCATCATTTGTGCAAAGCAAACAAAATTGGGGTTGCAAGTACTATTAGATTAGGAGCTATATGATGCTATCCTTGTATAAAGGAGGGGAAATTGGAAAAAGGCCACTGACCAGAGGACTTTGGCTTACAGGGCGTGCCCACGCCTTACAGGACTCTCCCTTGTTAAAAAAAAAAAAAAAAAACTGAATAGACCTCATGACCAGAGGACTATGGGCTACAAGGCGTGCCCACGCCTTGTGAGCAGTTGCAAAAAAAAAAAAAAAAAAAAAAAAATTTCTGGGGCACTTGTACAGGGTGTACAGCAAATGGAAATTGCCTTGTTAGTAAAACTCCTCCGGTAAAGCACTGTGGTTATTAGGGAGTTTCGGACATTCTCTTGACACTTTACCTCCTATCTATACCTTCTTAACCCACCTTTCACCTGAGCCCCATTACAATCCTGTTAAATTCCCTTTGATTCATGTGTTTAGTTCACTTTTAAGTGGTGGAGATGTGATAAATGTGCAAGCCTATGGTAATGACATTCCGTGATGTTGAATTGAGCGTTCCTAGTATTCATATAGATTCTTTGAATTACAACATGTCCGGTGTGTTCTACTTTTGGTGATATTGTCAGGGACCCTAGATGCTTGTGTTAGTATAGACTATTACATGACCTCTGCTCTCTTGGTTGTACTTCTGAGCTCCGAAATGCTTGAGGGCAAGCATTGTCTAGGTGTGGGGGGATTTGATAGAACGATTATTTGGCGTATTTTGCACTGTTATTTTGTCCTAATTTTGGCTATTCTCGGTACTAAGAATTGGAATTTCACTCATATTCGATATTTGTGTGAATTGTAGGTGGTAGGCATGAAAAATGATCTCGCGGGGTGAATTTCCAGAAGACTTCCCGTTCCAAGGCGTGGCCACGCCTTAGAAGGTGGACGAAACCGAAAGCCGGACTGCGGTCCACGTGGACCGCGAGGAGCACGGGATTAAAACTCCAAAAGCTAGCTTTTGTTTCAATCAATTGGGTCAGACGTGACTTGGCTCAAAGAAGGGCTTCAATTAAAAAGAAAAGAAAGGGCCAGACGTTTGTTTGTGGTTTTTGACCTCCTGCGGCGGCTATTAAAAGATAGGAAAAAGCTAGATTCAGGACATCATCTACTTTAGGCTTTAGTTTTCTTTTCCCTAGCCGTCAGACGTTGGAGACTCTTCTCTTGCTTTTTGGCTTTCACGTTTTTGACTCTCTCACTTGAGTCTTCGGATCTGTACAATTCGTGGGGGCTTTTGGCATTGAATTTGGGGATTCAGTACGATTGCCAACGCAGAGATAAGGAAGACGCTCTCTTTTTTCTTTCTTCGTACTTCACTGTTCCAGATTCTTTGATGTCTGCGTGGATGAAATTAATTAATTCGCGCAAGATTGACACGATGAGGAGCGGCTAATTTCCTCCTCTACCCAAAGGTTGACGCAAAGGCGCGGTCCATAATATCTGTGAGATCTAATCGAATTTCATTATTTCTTCCATTTTATTGCTATTCGTGCGTTTCCTGAATTAATTGTTCATGGGTATTTTATTAATTGAATATCAACGGCCGGGTATTTGATTTAATTTAATAGCCTACTGCCACGTTAATTAAATAGAATCCGTAATTGTTCATTTAATTGACACCCCGTGGCAACCACCATAATTGGCTTTATGATGGGGAAACGCATGATCTAATTTAAATAAACCCTCTTAGCGTGTTTATTGGTTAGGGTTGGGTTCTTCTAGCTTTAATGCAATTGGGTAATTAAATTCCTATGGTCGTACCTAGGGTTGTTATCTGGTTAGGGAAGCAGTTAATGGTCGTACCTTGACTGTCGAAAAGGTAAGGAAGAACTGGTTGTCAGAGCTTATTGATAACTATAACCAACCTAGTGATGAATGGGTGAAATATCTTTGTATCGATGAACATTTACTTGGACCGTGCCTGAGCAGTTGATCCTTTGGGTAGAACTTTTATTAATTACTATTTCTAGTGAATTGTGCTTTGTGAGTTAGTTTTGAATTTTGTTTGTTTTATTTTATTTTATTTTTATTTGCCTCTTATTGAAAATCCCCCAATTTCGTTCTACTAATTTGAAAAGAAATAATTTCCTACCTGCTCCCTGTGGAATCGACCCTACTTGCCATTGTACGCAAAATTAGTATTTTTATAGATAAATCCGGTATATCGGATCAAGCAAACTCTTCGGGAACAGGGTGAATCAAGTAACCCATTGCACACCTAGGGTCCCTGCTCCATTACTTGGATTTGTTCTATAATTATTTAATTGAGGTGGTAATTAGAACTTTTTAGTAATTATTATTGCACAGGTTCGGCACCTGTCAATGGTGAGGTTCATTTGATCAAATATAAAGTTTATTCTTCAATATCTGTACTCAAAGTATTAACAAGATTGAGACATTATTAATACGGTTAGACTAGTACATACTATGCCGTTTCCATTAGAGAAGTAATAGATCTCATCTACTATGGTATAAGACAACTAAGCTAGTATATTGGTGTTTGATAGTATGATCAAGTTTAATAGAATGATCTGCATCGTGATTTCTTTTGTGCCAAAAGAATTAATCTCTAAATAACGTTTTATGTAAGTAATACTTTGACTTAGAATTATCATGGTACCTTGAGTGTGGATAGTTATACCCTATGTTATTTGTTTGTTCCAGTAAAAGGGAATGCACAAAGCATTAACATATGAGTGTATACTTCAAACACAGAAAGATAGTGAACAATCTTTAAGGATTTACCACCTCTTGTAAAAGAGAAGTTATCTCATTTATGATCACTTGTAGAAGTATAACTCGAGAAATCTCAGTACTAGGTGAATGAGTTTTAGAAAGGAATTTCTAAGTACTTGTTCTTTTGAGAGTTATATTTTTGGTACAAGAAAAGAACATTAATCACATACTGGAGTTGGCACGACTCATTCTAATGTCAGTATGAGATAAGTGTGGTAAAAGAATATTAATTATATGGTAAACGTGCATTGAAATGTGAAGTCATCCACTTGACTTTTCTCATTACTTCGGAGGTCATGATGCATTGTTAGATGCCAATCTTGATCTATAAGAATGAGTTGATTAATTAGTTGAATCAATGATAAATTAAAAGAGTTTTAATTTATCTAGTTCTTGCTAATTAAAAACTATGACTCGTTTTTTGCTGTCAATCTTGATCTATAAGAATGAATTGATTAATTAGTCAAATCAATGATAAATTAAAAGAGTGTTAATTAACCTAGTTCTTTCTAATTAGGAATTGTGACTCGTTCTTATTGCCAACATATTTGGGAACCTATTGGGTCACACAAATTAAGAACTTCTTTAGATGAATTTCAAATGGGGACTTGCAAGATAAGTTTTATAATTTATAGTTTAATTTGTGAGACAAATTAAACTTGGGAGACTTATAGTTCAAATAAGTTTAAGTCTTCCAAATACAAATGTTGTATTAGAAAAAGGAAACTAAATCCTATTGAAAATTGGTTTCAAGTTTCCATAAGGATATGGACAACTTATTAGTCTATAAATATTCATTAAAATTTTGCTCGCAAGACTAATCGATACACAAATTTTCATGTAAGATTTTTGAGAAAATTTTTGAGAGAAAAATGTTTAAAATTTGTGTGAGGTATCTTGGCAATAGCTAACACTAATCTAGTTTTAACTAATTTGTTCTTATAGATTTTGGCTAAAGGGTTCGCGTGAATCATTATCAGAGGCCAAACATTGGAGCGGCTATGTGGATCTCTCGCCTCCTCCCTCTGCATCAAACGCTCCTATTGTTCGGGTATTTTTTATTGAGATAATACACTTGAACACTCTTTTAGTTGCATGTATTTTATCAAAACTAAAGATTCTCAGAGAAATAAAAAATTTTAATTTTTCGCTACTTTTATCTCTATGATTCCTTATAGATTCAACTAGTTATTCTCAATGATAGTTCTCTCTAGGAATCATATGGGGCATTCAAAAGCTATAGCTATATACGTGATTTGCTCGACTTCCTACTCTCGAAAGATGAATTTATGGTTCTTCTTATTTCTTTCTATACCTTTTTCTTTTTATTGCATCATTTCTTAGCATTTTTTAATTTGTTCCTTCACCCAAAAAAGTAAAAAGAAAAAGAACAAGAAAAATGATGTAGTATAGAAGCCTGCAAAATAGGATTTGTTATTAAATCTATAGCAAAGAACATAGGTCAATTCACGATCAATCTCCAAGACAAATATTTCAAATTGGAATAAAACGAGAGAAACGAGAGAAAACTCTTAGCAATTGGAATAATCAATTAATATTTCATTGATATTTGATAAAGGAATAATAATTACAAGGACTCTAGATATGCCTATTTATATGCCATACGCCAAAAAGTCCTGTACTGAAAAGGAAATAAAATACAAAAAAAAAAAAACCTTGAATGAACTAAATTTACGCCTAGCTATTGTGGAAGATCAAACAAAGTTTGGCCTGAAGTCAGACTTGAACTCCAACACCGAACTTTGTTGGAACCAACCTTAGGATAGGATTTGCGGACGGATCCACGAGGCTTCACTGAGGGTTCCGTCATGGATCCTTAGTAAACGGGCCTCGGCACATTTTTCTTTTGCCACCAAACCATGTTACACGCTCCAGTTACGACCAATAATAATAATAAAATTATCAAATAAAATAGATAAAATTGCAAATAAAACTATAAAATTTACTCTAATTTAGTTTCCTAAATAATTTCTCGACATAAAGATGACTGATCTCTGAACCCAGTGGTCCTCATTTTGTATCAAATTGCCTCACTTGAAAAGAACCCACCCTCGAGTTTCACAGAAAAGTTTGATACACGAATCATAAGAAGAAGCAACCATGATCCTTCCACCAATTTTGTAAGATCGTTGCTGGCGATGAAATTTTTGCACCCATTATAGACATAAGAAACAGCCTATGATCCTGGGAAGATCTCAAATCCAATAATGTCAACTTCTACCTTAGTCAAAATAAATTTTATGATTTTCTCTTGGTTGACAACAAACTCAACTGCCTCAATTTTTACAGGAAAATCTTCTGTTGGAGAAAGCTTAACAAACACAATCTTTTCATCAATTTTAATAATCTTGTGGCCCGTGAGAGAAATCGCATCAATCGAGTCACCAATCGATAAATCTAGTGGGGCCGGATTCGTTGGCGGAATCATCTGCAAAATTCCTCCAATTTCCAGATTTTGAGATTATGCCAAACCATTAGGTGCCATAGTTGAAGAATTTGGATCTACTTCAGATTCTACCGTGGGCAAGCATGGAAGAAATTCAACTAAGCACAGTGGAAACTCAACTTCTTCATCTTCTTCATTAGGATCTTGGACATAGTCTTCCTCCTGAATCTTAGGCTCATAGATACATTCCTTAACCTTGATCTCGGGCTCTGGAATGTCTGATTCATATTTTATTACGTCAACTGGGGATGTAATTTCATGGATCTGATTACTTCTTTGGTTAGTCTGGTTACTACTTTCATAAATATGATAACTATGGGTTTCACTCCAGCTTGGTCACGGAGTCCGAGCCCTCCGAAGCAGATAATCTTCGAGTATGGCATTCTTGAAAAAGACTAGTTGCACTTTTCAAAGACAACCTTCTTCCATCTTGAGGCGATGTTCATTTATTGAGTATTGGACCATCCATCACAGTCATATCAATTTGATTAAGTTATTCAATAATTCCTTTTGGTTATCGACTTATTCTGGCTGACCTGACTATTGGTGTTTTTTTTTTATGGATCATCATTTCAAGTATTGCTCCATTGGAATTCTCCTTAACAAAGCCATAGTCAGCCAATCCACTGAGTTGTTGGATGTTCCTTTATACTCAACAGTGATGTGGCCATCTTTTGATATTTGTCTAAGGTCTTATGTTTCAGACTAACAAGTTTAGATTACCATGATACACCTTGTTCAAGACTCTACAGATAATGGCTATCACAATACTTACGAGACATAGGTTGTGGCTACGACTTGATCTCAAGTAACAAATCCCTAAATCACTTTGTCTCTTTAAATGTGGCAGCCAAGGTTATATATTCATCACCATGGTGGATTGAACAATTACCATTTGCCTCTTAGAAGCCCATAAAATTTCATCACCATTACCCAACGTGAATATCCAACTAGGTGTGGAATTCTTATCACTCATGCTAGTTGCTAGTGAACGAACCAGCATTAGAGTAACCTTCAAGTACCATTGAAAATTTATTATAAAAGACCTCTAAACTCTTAGTCCTTTTAACATAACCAAGAATTCTGTTAGTGGACTTCCAATGGTTCATATTCAAATTCTTGGTGTATCTTGCAAGTCTACTAACTGCATATGGAATATCCAGTTTTCTACAATGCATTGTATAAATCAAACTTCCAGTTGCACTTGCATTTCAACTTGATCAATTGGATTGTGAGAATGTTCACATAATTTCAGGTTAGGATCAAAGAGGGTACTTATTTCTTCAACCTTTAGATGTTGAAGCTTGTCCAATATCTTGTCAATATGATGATACCGATATAAACAATAACCTCCACTATTTATCTTAACTTTAATACCCAAGATAGTTATCCCCTCTCCAAGACCCTTCATTTTGGACTTTGAAGAGAGATACTTCTTAGTATAGAAGTGTTCTATATTTGTACCAAGATTAAGCATGTCATCCATATTTAAAATATTTTTGGCATGCAACATTTAAAACTGACCTTGTTGAGAACTTTGCTTTGCTATATCTTTTCCTCTTTGTTGCGGAGAAGAGTCTAGAGAGAGCTCATCAAAGAGCCCAATATGTAAAGCAAGAACCCAACTTTAACTCAAAAATTATGCCGTTAAGTGTTGGACCCTCACTTGTATATTAAGAGCTCTTTTTCCATCTCTCGAACTAATGTAGGATCTAATTTTTTACTTATGAACCTAACAATCTCCTCCTTCGTGAGTAACACCTCACATTGAACTCAAGTTTACAAGCTTTTTTTCGAGTCAACTTTAATACTCAATGCAAACCCACCTTAACATTTAAGAACACCTTCTCTCTTTTCAACATCCAAACTAGATTTTGGATCTCTACCAACCATTGGCTCCTTGGTCTAACACCAATTGAACTCCCTGTCAAACTCTTGCGAACCTAGTCCAACACCAGCCAAACTTCTTGGCATTTCAGTTCACCACCGAGAAGAAAATTTTCATTGATCCAACTCCGAGAAGAATTCACTAGCCAATGAATAGTCTAGACTCACAATCAAACGCTTTGATACCACTCGTTGGGCAGAACACATTGAGAATGTCCACTAAAGAGTCCAATATACAAGTCAGGGTCCAATTTTGATCCAAAATTTAAGCCATTATGTTTCAGACCATCACTTACATATTAACCGCTTTTTTTTATCTCTCGAATCAATGTGGTACAAAATTTTTTACTCATGAATCTAATACTCTTTTATACTTTTCATGGAGGTTTTGACTTCTATCAAGTATTGATATTATTTATTGACTTGATGAGAGTAAGTTAAAATTGCATTGCATTGTATATCCCATGTATATAGGGAAAGTACGACTATTATTGCTTGTTTGAGTTAAATTATATTGTACTTGCAAATGGAACCTTTTAAATAAAATTTTAAAATAAAAACAGGGCATGTTGAGCAAAGGAGTTAGTATATAAAAAAATATTAAAGCCAAAATCAAGTTATCATAAAATAGAGAAGAAGCCAGAAATAATGGGAGAGAGATTTAGAGACCTTAAACCCAAAAAACTTATTTATGCAGAGAAAACAGGAGTAGTTAGTGCATAATGGGCCATAGAAGAATGAATGAGCATACTTGACTGATTGATGGTATTCTTAGCATCTGAAAAAGATAATCGCTTTAACAATATCGCTCGCTTGCTTTTTATCTTCTCTATTTCCACAAAAATTACAAAAGTATTTATTTATGTATCTATTTCTCTCTGTATCTTTTCTAACTCAATTTGTTTAAAATACTGTATATCTTTGTGTAAATTTGACTTTTATAATTTACTAAAGTAATTCTTTCTTTGTGCAAGTATTCTTTGTACAATTTAATGAAATTTTGTTTGTATAATATATTTATTGGCAATGAAATATAATCTAAGAAAAGTTAAGGTTCATTAAATTGGTTTATGTGAGCAATTACTAGTCTTGCCTGTTCATAGTTTAAGAACTATTTTTCCATGATTTTATTGAAACAACTTAGAGATACCGGTTATTTAGTATATCATGTTATATATATTACTAAATATAAGAGTAAATTTTAATCCTATTACTAATTACTAATTAGTTAACTTAACTATGACTATATTTGGAAGTCAAATTTTGATGGAAGCTGACATGTTGGAATTTAACTTGACAATTAAATTTGGAGTTCTTGTTTATTTCAATGTTATTTAACAATTGAGATTATAAATTAGGACTTAGGATAATAATGAACCTTCTTTTGTATATCATATTTGTTTGAGTTAAGTTCATTGAATTTTATTGGAAAAACATATGGGATATTATTTATTACAACAATTTTTTAGAGAAAATTAAAATATTTTAGCCCACTATTGATATTTCAAATTTTGGATATTACCGAATTACCGATTCTTTGATTCAATTTACCAAACTAAAGTATGGATGGTAATCAGATATTGATCTACCAATTCTTGATTTATCAAAATTTCTTTTACTGAATTTTTTATTATCAACCAATGAACACCACTAGTTAGTCCATCAAGTGAATAGTGACCCATAACTTAATCATTTTTTTCGAGTTAGATTTAAACAGCGTATGATAGCATAAGTAAGCGTCAATAAGTATCTAATTGTTACCTGTCAGATTAGCCACCTCTATGCCCAGCTCCTCCAAATTAGTAAGATTGCCAATATCTGCTGGGATTTGACCTGCAGAGTAGATCAATTATGATATTTACATAACTGCTTGAAAAAGTATACATGTATATATGCAAGCACTTGTTTTAAGAGAAATATATCTTAAGCTACCGAGAAGGGTACTAAGTAGTTTGCAAAATAAAATGATTTACATGTGTTCCCGGATTAATTTAAGTTCAATTTATTTATATATATAACTACGAAAAACATGAAGTATTTAGGGATTGTTTTGATTATTGAAAACAACTTAAAAATTTTATATATTTGAGTTAATGAAGCTTAATTCCAAGATATAATTTAGAGGAAGAATGGACTGAATAGTTCGGAAAAAGAACTATAAATAAGAGATATTGAATTTAAACTCTCTCAATTATACTAAAAAAATATTTCAAGATATAATTTGGTCAGGCCGGTACACCACGACAAAGGCATGTGCTTCATATAATGACATCCATACATTTATTCTAATTTAGCTTCTGGCCCATCTTGACCGTAACTTGTTTGGAACCATGACAGCTATAGGGATCATCCCAAACCGTGTTTTGTGCACAGTTTCGCGGACTGATTGAATTTAAATAACGAGATGCATATTACTTTAAAACATGATGTAACAACAAACTGGGTGAATTACAACAAACCCCCCACCCATATATAAAAAAAAATAGGTGAATTACACATTTTGTGTGTTTGGATTACATAATTTTAAAATAAAATAATTTACTTCATAAATTTTAATCATTTTTTTTATTTTTTTAATAATTTTTTTATCTCATGTACATCACATCACAAAAAGTACTACAGTAACTATCTCAAATAAACTCCTATCCAAACAAACCTACGCGTGACTTAGCACTTTTTCACCTATACATAAAGTTTTCATGATTAGAATTAGAGTATCACAATGACGGATCTCTCCTTCTATAACAAAACTGACTAAAACATCAACAGTATCCTAACATGAAGATGGAAATTACTTCTTAATTACAAGGGATTTATATATAGATTTTGAAAATAATAAGAGAGTTCTGTAAAAAAGTGTTAAATGATGGAGGGTTAAAACTATAATGCATACTACACTTCTATAAATTGGCCATTTCAGTAGTTTTAATTTCTAAATGAAGGCCATCTTGACATTTAAACTAGTTCCAAACCATGAGGGGTCACACATTTTTTCAAATCATAAGAGAATTATGGTGAAAAGTGCTAAATCACAATTTGATGAAGTGTAATTTTTCCAAAGGAAATTGTAACTCAAAATCAAGGGATTACTATCTAACCGTACCTTGAACATCGTTTGGAGCTAGAAACACCACCCTAAGCATGGTTAGATTTGAAATTTCTTTTGGTATATTTCCTGCCAGATTATTGTATGACAAGGACAAGACTTGAAGCCTCGGACAACCTCCAATGCCAGCAGGGACTGCGCCGCTAAACTCGTTATTTGACAAATAAAGCCCTTTGAGTTGTGGCAGATGATCGCAGATACGTGCCGGAAGGTAACCGGATAAGGTATTATTCGTAAAACTAAAGATCTGCAATGACGAGAGGTTGAATAAAGACCGAGGCAAAGGGCCATCAAGTTGATTATTTTCCATGTCGAGGAACTCCAAGTTCTGCAAAGCGCTCCAGTCTTGAGGCAGATATCCAGTTATGAGGTTCGTACCTAACCTGATGGTCTCTAACATCGTTGCATTAGAGAGCGTTGTTGGCAATGAACCTGAAATTATGTTATTACGGAACGAAAGATAACGAAGTCGAGATAAAGCTCCCAACCATGATGGAAATTCACCATCAAAGCTATTGAATGCCAAGTTGAAGTACTTGAGTCGACGCAAATGAACCATCTGAGTTGGAAGATTTCCACGGAAGCTATTGTTTTCAAGATCCAGCCAGACTAAGAAGGAGAGATTCCCCAACTGTGGAGGTATGGTTCCAACTAAGCCCATTTTGGGAAGTTGTATGGCGGCAACTCTTCGATGGCGTCTGTTACAAGTGATTCCTATCCAGTTACAAACAGAGGTAGAAGTGGACCAATTGACTGGAAGGATGTTTTGGGGGTCGGAAATGGCAGCCCTGAAGGCAAGAAGAGCGCCTAGATCATGATCACTGGTGTTGTTATGGGCAACAACGTTAGTGGTACTTGAGGAAGCTGTGGCTAGGCTTGCTACCAAGGCTACAAGGAAGAGGAAATAAGCTTTCTCCATAGTTAATTTCATTTCCAGAATGTGGATGTATACTGGTATTGGCATAAAATACATCTATATAAAAATTGAAGTACAGCAACACTTCTTTATTTTTATTTTCTGATAGTGATGGCGCCGTGGCGGTAAAGTAGACCTTGCATATGACTTTTCCATCTTGTACAATATGGTAAACTATTTAAAGAGTTTTTAAACTATTCAAAATTATCAACTTCTTGTATTTTATCTATTTCAAGTCCTCATATAATCCCCTCAAAAATAAATTGAATCTAATTTTGATTCGTCGATCTATTTCTGCATTAAAGCTAATAAATTTGAGGGCAAAATTTTATGAATCTAACAATGAAAATAGACAAAAAAAAAAAGGTCAAAATTTAACATTTTTTCTTTGCTTCTTGATCATAGAGAAGCATTCTAGGCGCGAGGAAGAGAACTTGAGGAAATTGAGTTTTTATTAGAGATTAGATGATTTAATATTTGTTCATACTGTTTGTGTTACAAAAACCAATCGAGGCAGTTTTGGATGTTGGATTGGAGTTTTTCCTTAGGTAAGAAAATTAGGTTTTTTTTTTCACTCAAAATAGTTAAAATGGGGCATGTGTGTGTGCATAGTTGAGAACATGATCGAACTATAACAACCTGAGAAAAATAGAACAACAGTAAAATGAGCATTCAGATTACTTACTGTAGCATTCAGAGTACTTACTGTGTGATTTGTTTAGATAGAGTAGTATTATTTGAAATATTATTTGAAATAATTACTAACACTTTTTGTGACGTGATGTAGAGGTGGCAATATGTATAAATGATTCATAATTGGTTTTGACTTAATGGATAGTGGATGAAATTTATCCAATCCATTTAGATCCATTTATTAAATGGATCTAAATGGTAATAAATGGATCTAAATGGATGGATCTAAATGGATTAAATAAAAATCAATTATCCATTTATAATTCATTTAAATATTTTGGTTACTTTTTTTTTGTATTACCATTTCTTGTAATATGAAGATACTATTTTATGTACTTGTAAATTTTAGGTGTTGAAAATGACAAAAATCAATAAATGACAAAAATAATTGGAACTGACCATGAAGATTGTTGTACAAATAGCCATATGGTAATTAATGGGGGATTAATGGGGACTGAATCATATCATAATCTAAGGAGGGAGGTCCAACTGAGCCTACGGAGGACTCAACCACACCCATATGAATTTTTGAAAAAATTACATTTTGTGACAATTAATAGGAGGTAATATTTAAACTTTTGATCTCACACCTCGGCAAGCCTTAATCCTTAAGTTGGCTTAAAACCGGAATGGAACACAAGCATTTAGTCATACTGGAAAGGTAAAGGCTGTCTTTCTTTATTTGTCACTTCTGAGCACAGACTTAAGCAGCCAAGGCACTAGTTGCTCTCTTTATTTTCTGTCCAAAATTAAACTTTTTCACTGCAGTAAAAGAGTTAAAAGGTCGGAACTAGAACATCATTGAATTAGCAGAAATTGAAACACCACGTTTATAATTTGATGGCGGCTGCTAGTTGCCATCATCATCAACGTGTTCATATGGCCGGTGGAATAAACACGGAGGAGGCCAACACTAAAGAGCAGAGGAATGAGATAGAGTTAAAAAACATGGAACAAGAAATATATGGTTTTTAGTCATTTCCTCTTCGTTTCTTTTATTTAGTTTTTAAATAAATGGATACATATGATTTTTGTGGATAATCCATATAAATCTATTTAATTTAATGGTTTTACTTTGGTCAATCATTTAAAACCAACACTATAAATGGATAATCCAAATCCATTTAATTATGGATTATATGGATGGATAAATGGATCTTAATCCAAATTGTCACCTCTAACGTGATGTATGTGAGATAAAAATGTGATTGGAAATATAAAAAGATGGATTAAAAAATGTGTTTATGATGCAAGTGAAATATTATTTGAAATAATTTTACTATTCAAACAAAATTGCAAGGCCAATTAACAAAACCGTGCTACTCTTTCTATGAGGACTATACCACGGCAACAAATAACTTTTCGTTTCTCGAGTCAGTAGCCTCACTTCAAAATTTTCTTCAATTTTTTGGCCTCATTAGTTCCTTAAGTAAATTATTAAGAGAGGCAGTTTTAATTATGATAAACCTCTAGGGAGCAATGTAAGATTATCTCAAAGACTTTGTAATTTTTTTTTAAATTTTTTTATTCAAGAAGAACTCTAAACCTTACAATAGAGCATTGCTGTACATATCTAGTTAAATTTTTTCTAGTTCCGTCTAATAAGTGGAATTCTTAGAAGATTTGATAAATACTTCTCACTAAGTTGATGTAAATAAATAAAATTTAGTACACTAAACAAGTATGAGCGATGTTAGGGGGTGCTTGGTTGGAGAGTATAGGAATCAAGAATTGGATTGAATCGCAAAATTGTTGCTTGGCTAATGAGTATAGGTTTCAAAATCTTGGAATGAATCATGAAAAATCAGACACTCTCAATACCCAACTAGATTGGAGGGTTTTGATGAATCTCACATTTGATTCTGAAATCTTTAAAAAAAAAAAAAAAAAAAAAAACCATGCAAGAGGCACACAGCCTGCACCATAGAGCAGGTGCCGACCCAATGCACCAAGGTATGATGGAGTGCCTAAAGCACTAGCAACAGATAAGAAAGTTGTGAACATGGCACCAATATGAGCAGCCCCACTGGCAAAGTAGTGAGAATAGAAGTAGAGAAGAACAAGAATGCCGAAAGAAAGCTGCCAAGACAGACCCAATCCACCGACAAACTACAAGAAAGCATATAAATTAACAACCCATAAATGTTGGATGCAATTGAAGGATGGTCAGTTTCCTAACAATGGTGGGGATTTGACAAAATCAAATCCAAATCTGCTTCCTCATTGCGTCAATGGGACTGTTGCTTCTGAAGCTCCATTGTTTTTACCAAAAATTAAATATTGATACTAATTGGTGGTGGTTAGCTGCTGGTTTAATGGGTGTTGTCATGGTTGGGTGTTGGTTCAATGGGATTATGGTGGATGTGTATGTGGGATAAGCATTCGAACGAGAAAGAAAAAAAATATGAAAAGAAAAAAGAAATTAGAGGTAAAAAATTGATTATTAAATTTGATATCCATTCCTTATCAATATTTACCAAGCACCCCCATTTATAATCAATAATTATTTTTGTCCAAAACCCATACTAAGTTTTTTTGTATGATTCAAATTACAATTTCAATTCTTAAGCTTGAACCAAGCGCCCCCTTAAAAATTATAAGAATTGCAGCAATCAAATGTGACAAAATTCAGTTGGACTTGCCTGTATCCGTGTTAAAGAGTCTGAATTATCAAAAAAAAAATAAAAATAAAGAGTCTGAATTGAAGATAAACAACAGAATCTTGTAAATACGTTTATTTCCCTGTAATGTCGTGACAACTGAAAAGTGTACCAATGGAAGGTGCCTCCTTGTTGACAGCTAATGTCCTTCCCAAAACCAGAACAGCCGACCTAGACTTTAGACCTCATTCTAAGTGGATTGTACTGGAAAAACTGAGGGAGACATGTACCAGAAACCATTCGGACGCGTGATTAAAGGCTCCATTTAGAATTTTAGGTCCGTTTGGATTGCATTTTCCGTCATTTTTCATGAAAAAATTACTGTAGCGATTTGATGTATATGAAAAAAAAATAATAGAAAAATATGTTCACGGAAAATGACGAAATTTTTCTATGAAAAACAGCAATCCAAGCAAGGCCTTAGATTATCCAAAAAAAAAAGGCTCCACTTAGGGTTGTGATACTTTTGGTAAAAAAAAACTTTTTGAAGTGCTAAAAGTAATTTTAAAGCAGTATGAACATCATATTATAAAATTAGCAGTGAAGTTTTTGATATTAAAAGCACTTTTAACAAATGCTATGAAGTTGGTGCTTTTAGAGTGATTTTTGTGATTTAAAAGAATAAAACATTAAATTGAATTATTTTATCCTATATTATGAACTAAATAAAGGAATAAATACATTTAACAAATTTCAAATTAGATATTATCCAATACAATAAGTACTTATTAAACTATATTTCCAAACAATATCCTTAAAAGTATTTAAACACTTAATAAGTACTTTTATTAAAAATTATATTAGTAAAATATTTTTTAGTAAGTTTCCACAACCCAAGCGGGTCCTAAGTAATTTGAACATCCTAATCATTTTTTTTTTTTTTTTTTGGTGAGAGAGGACGTCCTACTCTGTTTGGAAAAATCAAGGGAGAAATGTCTTATGAAATTTCAGTCAAGTCATAAAACATAGTGATAATTTCAGAAACCTCCTTTGAGGTTTTTAATAATGTTACCCAACTCTCGTGAGGTTTTTTAAATCAATCTTACCTCCCTTGGATTTTATTTACCTCTTTTGAATTAACATTTCTTGTAAGATTTTAGGCCCTTTGGAGGAAATGCAAAAGGGATAAAACTTTTGTTTCACTCTTATGCTATCCTACTTGTGAAGGTTATAACAACAATAAAAAATAAAATAAGGTTAAATTTGTTGACTTAAACTATTATTTTAGTTGTATTGAAATAAAAGAAAAATTTACATCTTGAAAAATTCACACGTATAAATAAATCATTTTAGTTTTCAATACAACTTAAACTACATCATGTATTAAAACATATTTCCCAAAAAAATTTCTTGACTTCCTTAATTATAACTATCCACAAATTTTTTTACGGTGTTAATTACGCATTAAAATCCTCCTAAGTGGTTGACCTTGATTAAATTTAATTTATTCATGCCCTTTATTATCCTATCATGATCCCAAATAGAGATATATGGACCATTATTAGATAGCAATTTTTTAATTTACATTTTTTGGTTTAAAAATTTTATTTTGTTTTGGATTTTTGGTTAAATAGTTATTAAGAGTAAGGGTAATGTTATCAATTTGTGGCCTTGGATAGAAATATTTAGTTTTGTTAAATTAATAGGAGAAATAAGTGAGATTTTAAAATTTTCAAAAGAACTAAGTGATATTATAGAAAACAATATGGTGTGTTACAATAATGACATGAACAAATTTCTATGTCATGGAATACAACATACGGAGAAGCTTCACAGCCACATATGAGCCATGTAGGGATTTAAGTATACGCGCGTGCAATTTTGACAATCGGTTGGTAGTGATTAATGTGAGCTAAATTTTTGTTAGGTTCAGGGAATAGGGCGGAGACTAGATTAGCATTTTTCTTCTTTGCTTTTTGATCAAAGATGCCTCTAGATGTGAGAGGGAGCGAGAGAACATGAGGAAATTGAGTTTTTAATAGAGATTGGATGATTTAATTTAATTTTGTTGATAGGGTGCATTTTAGTGGGTATTTTGGGCATTATTGCACAATTAATTGACTAAATATTTTCATTAATTGGGTGGATTCTACTGATATTTTGTTTTGATGCTAATTGCAGGAATGGATGCTGAAAAGTGTTTAAATTCAACTTTTAGAAGATTCATCGTACGTGGAGCCCGTCTGAGAAACGGAAGAAATCTAATTGTAATAGATTTTATTTTATTATATTTTGAGAGAGTCTTGTTTTAATTTTAGGAAAAAGAACAATTTCCAAAAAAAGGAAAAAATCCCTTCCTGGAACTGGGGACCACAACCGAGGAAGAATTAAGTATTCTCGCGTGACTTAGGTTCAGGGGGATACGTTTAAAAGGCGGCCCCCACAACTTTGTAAAGGGGGGGAGAACAAAGCCACCATTGTTGACATTTTCTAGTATTGCTTTTCATCTTCTGTTGACTTGAGCAATTGCTATTTTCCAATCTATCAATTGAATTGGGTTGGCCGTGGTTCTCGTAAGCAATAAGGAGACAAAAGGCCATTGCTTGTGACCTTGGGAATTGCTTGTCTTTATTGTGACCAATAAGGAGACAAAAGGCCATTGCTTGTGACCTTGGGAATTGCTTGTCTTTATTGTGACCGAATGGAAGGAATAAGAAAAAGACATCCTCGTAGGCTATTGTAAACCATTGAGAGGAAGGGCTGCTGTGTTGACTTTTCCTTTCTTTGGTAGCGAGTGGAAGTCCAGTCGCGATTGTGGACCTGCGGATCTTTGCTTTTCCCGTAGCTTGGACCGGATTGGCAGAGAGCATCAGGTTTCCATCGCATGATTGTGATTGGAAGCAATAGAGAGTGGCGATTCCCTTCGTTCCGTTCTTCATTCTGTTGGCCGAAATCGAACGAGCAAATCCAACAATTTCTCCAAACTTCCCACGCATGGCCTATTCTCTAATTATGGGGAACTAAGCCCCTAATTCTAGCCGAGGGATCAACTGACGAATTGGTTCAACGATTACTGTGAGATCTAAACCATTTTTAATTATTTTCTTCATTTATTGGTATTTATATGTTCCCTGATTTTAATTGTTATAGCCTTATGTATGATTGATTAGTGCGCAATAATTGATTATTCACGTAGGCTATTTTGCTAAATAGAGGTAATTGAATCCGTAATTATTCGTTATCTCTACCTTAGTAGCAACTGGCGTAATTGGGATTATGTCAGGGGAGCATACGATCTAGTTTAAACAAACCCTCGTAGCGTGTTTGTTAGTTAGGATTGGGTCTTTCTAATTATTAATGCAATCTAGAAATTAAATCATACGGTCGTACCTAGGGTTGTTTTTGGGTTAGAGAAATAGCTAACGGTCGTACCTTAGCTATCGATAAATTAAGGAAGGGTTGGTTGTTTAGCGCGTGCGAGACAACTATAACCAATCTATTAATAAATGTTGAAATTATCTGTGATTCGATGATCAGTGCATGAACCATTACTGAAGTGTACCCTTGGCTAGAGTTTCTCCAATTATTTCTTTAAATTAATTATTTTCTGCAGTTACTTTATTTTTGGCATTTGATACCAAAACCCCCCCATTAATCTTGATTTGAAAAGAAACAAAATACGATAGCCATTGTCAAAATTTTGATATTCAAATGCTGTTCTCATGCTTGAGGGCAAGCATGATTCAGGTGTGGGGGGAATTGATAGGGTGTTAATTGTTGATTATTTTATTATTAATTTCCCCTTTGTCCTTGCCAAATATTGTTTTAATTATTAATATTTACTTATATTTGGTATCTGGACTTAATTTCAGGGAATGGAGCAGTAAACTACAAAAAATGAGGAACTTTCCACTATACAATTGAGACTTCAAACAGTTGGGCCCCATATGGTGCTACAAGGAAGCCTTTTTCGGTTGCTGGCCCACAAGGAGAAGAAGAAAACGAATTCCTTTTCTTTGTGCTGATGGGAGTCTTTGACTAGCAATAGGAAACTAAACAAGGAGGAATTTCGGCAGAGCCTCAATTCTTTGGCTCTTGGACTCCTTATTCGGCGGGGACCACTGGATAGCAGGAAGTCATTTCCTTTGGCTTTAAAAGAATACAAACGTACAGGAGGTTATCTTATCACTAGTTTTAGGGCTTTTAGCATAGTTTAGTTTTATTTTTTCTTTGTTCCTTTGATGGCCTGGATCTCAATTAAATTACGTGGAGATTTTCTCATGAGGCGTGGCTAAGTTTTTCTAGTCAAGGGGACAACTGACGATTTGGTTCAACAATTACTGTGAGATCGAATCTGTTTTAATTATTTTCTTCGTTTATTGGTATTTATATGTTCCCTAATTTTAATTGTTATAGCCTTATGTATGATTGATTAGTGTGCAATAATTGATTATTCACGTAGGTTATTTTGCTAAATAGAGGTAATTGAATCCGTAATTGTTCGTTATCTCTACCTTAGTAGCAACTGGCGTAATTGGGATTATGTCAGGGGAGCATGCGATCTAGATTAAACAAACCCTCGTAGCGTGTTTGTTAATTAGGATTGGGCCTTTCTAATTATTAATGTAATCTAGAAATTAAATCCTACGGTCGTACCTAGGGTTATTTTTTGGTTAGAGAAATAGCTAACGGTCGTACCTTAGCTATCGATAAATTAAGGAAGGGTTGGTTGTTTAGCGCGTGCGAGACAACTATAACCAATCTATTAATAAATGTTGGAATTATCTGTGATTCGATGATCAGTGCATGAACCATTTCCGAAGTGTACCCTTGGCTAGAGTTTCTCCAATTATTTCTTTAAATTAATTATTTTATGCAGTTACTTTATTTTTGGCATTTGATACCAAAACCCCCCCATTAATCTTGATTTGAAAAGAAACAAAATATCTTGCTAGTCCCTGAAGAGACGACCCTACTTGCCACTGTCTACTAGTTAGTAAATTTAGTCAGATAATTAATTCGGGTATATCGGATTAAGCAAACTTTTCGGGAACAGGGTGAATCAAATAACCCATTGTACACCTAGAGTCCCTGCTCCAGTACCTAAAATTAATTATTGGCTAGTTTTGGTGGTAGTTAGGTTCTATTTATTATTATTGCATAGGTTCGGCACCTGTCAATTTTTGGCGCTGTTGCCGGGGACCGGCATCTGATTTATTTGTTTCTTTTTTAATTCAGTTTTTTTTATTATTTTATTTTATTATTATTTTTTTTCCTTTATTTTTCTCTTGGTATTTTTGCTAGTTTATGACCCATTCGTCTCGCACAGGTGAGTTGGTATACGATCCTGAGATTGAGAAGGCAGCACGTAGGCGAAAGCAAGAGACCAAGAGACGAAAAGAATGACACTTATTTTCTGCAAACGAGTCAATAAAAGACGAATTTAGCATGGCCAACACCCAGACATTGAGGGAGCTGGCTACCCCAGAGCTGACTCATCCGCCCTTGTGCATCACGTTCCCAACTCTGGCTGATAATACCTCCTTCGAGCTGAAATCGGGGTTGATTCACCTCCTACTTTCGTTCCATGATCTTTCTGGTGAAGAACCCCACAAACATGTCAAGGAGTTTGAAGTAGTTTGCTCTAGCATGAAACTTCATGGGGTCACTGAAGAGCAAATAAGACTTAGAGCTTTCCCTTTCTCTCTCAAGGATGCAGCGAAGGATTGGCTATACTACCTACCTGCAGGTAGTATCACCACGTGGGTACAATTAAAAAAGAAATTTCTGAAAAAATTCTTCCCCGCATCCCGGGCTGCTAGTTTAAGAAAGGAAATATGCAGCATCAAGCAGTACTCCGGAGAGTCATTGTACGATTATTGGGAAAGGTTCAACAAATTGTGCACTAGATGCCCACAGCATCATATTAATGAACAACTGTTGATCCAGTACTTCTATGAGGGGCTCCAGTCAACTGACAGGAGTATTATTGACTCTGCGAGTGGAGGAGCCCTGACGAACAAGACACCGAGGGAAGCGTGGGAGCTTATTGAAGCCATGGCAGAGAACTCTCAGCAGTTCGGTTTCTGTGAAAGCAATCCTACCCGTAGAGTCAATGAGGCAGAGACGTCATCCATCCAACAGCAACTGTCAGAGTTGATGTCTGCTATCAGGCAATTGGCCATGAGAGACACGCCGCGAGCGAAAGTATGTGAAATCTGCGCGAGTATGGACCACTGTACGGATACGTGCCCCATTCTGCAAGAGGACGGCGCGGAACAGGTAAATATGGCCGGAGGTGTGCCCGCGCCCCGCAGGCAGTATGACCCGTATTTCAACACGTACAACCCGGGTTGGAGGGACCATCCCAATCTCAGTTATGGGAACAGGCAACAAAGTTCATTCTCGAATCGTCCACCAGGATTCCACCAGCCTTGGCAACCAAAATCTCAACCCTCATCCTCCAATTCAGGAAGTTCCTTGGAGGATCTAGTCAAAAGCCTGACCACGACTACTACTCAGCTTCATCAGGAGATCAGATCCTTGGCAGCAAATACCGCGCAGCTCCAGCAGGACACCAAAGTGGACAAGAAGGATCAAGAAACTCGAATAAGCCAACTGGCAACTGTGATTAACCGCTTGGAGTCCCACGTTTATGGGAAACTGCCATTGCAACCTGAGGTAAATTCCAAGAATGTAAGTGCCATGACGCTGAGGAGTGGCAAGGAACTGGAAGGGTCTAAAGTGGGAAATTCAAAAAGCAAAAGTGAGGAGGAGATAGAAAAGGAAATTGAGGAGGAAGGACGTATTCGTGAGGATCCTAAGGTAGCCTCCACCTCTCCACTCACTACTAATTCTAACTTACCCCCTTTTCCTTGCAGGTTGGAAAAGACAAAGAAAGTAGAGAAGGAAAAAGAGCTCTTGGATGTGTTTCGGAAAGTGAAGATCAACATTCCCCTGTTGGATGCAATCAAGCAGATACCGAAATATGCTAAATTTTTTAAGGACTTGTGCACCGACAAAAGGAAGCTAAGGGGAGATGAACGAGTGGCGGTGGGAGAGAACGTGTCAGCTATATTTCAAAGGAAACTCCCACCAAAATGTGGAAATCCAGGTATGTTCACAATCCCCTGCAAGATAGGAGGTACCCCAATTAGGAAAGCAATGTTGGATTTGGGGGCGTCAATTAATGTTATGCCTAAGACAATCTATGCTTCTCTTAATCTTGGCCCATTAAAAGGCACAGGCATTATAATCCAACTTGCAGACCATACCAATGCTTATCCAGAGGGGTTAGTTGAAGACGTTTTGGTACAAGTCAATGAGTTAGTTTTTCCTGCAGACTTCTATGTCTTAGATATGGGAGATGAAAAGGCATTAAATCCGTCACTTATTTTGCTAGGTAGACCATTTTTAAGCACTGTTAGGACGAAAATAGATGTGAATGAGGGTACTTTGTCGATGGAGTTTGATGGTGAAATTATAAATTTCAATATTTTTGATGCGATGAAATACCCGGATGAGGCTAACTCTGTTTTTGCTTTGAGCATTATTGAACCTCTTGTACAGGACACATTTGAATTGAATAGGGGCGATGCACTGGAAGTGGCATTGGCCAAACATCTCGAGTTGGGAGCAACTCTTGATGTAGAAATAAGTGATGAGTTATACCATGCAGTTGAAACACTGCATTCGCTCCCACCATTCTCTCTAAGGTATGAGTTTACTTCTATCTTTGTACCAGAAACTCAGGCAAAATTGTTGTCTTCTATTGTGCAGGCGCCTGAGTTGGAATTCAAGCCCCTCCCAAAGCATTTGAAGTATACTTTTCTCGGGGACAAGGAGACACTGCCAGCTATCATATCTGCACACCTGTTACCAAGACAAGAAAACAACCTAATTCGTCTTCTTCGAGATCATAAGGAGGCAATTGGGTGGAGCATAGCAGCCATCAAGGGAATTAGCCCCTCTTTATGCATGCATCGGATCCGTCTTGAGGAGGAGGCAAAACCAGTCAGGCAGGCGCAACGGAGATTGAACCCACTGATGATGGAAGTAGTAAAGAAGGAAATACTTAAACTCCTGGAAGTGGGGATCATCTTCGCCATCTCAGACAATTCATAGGTGAATCCAGTGCAAGTAGTCCCGAAAAAGGCTGGAGTAACCGTAGAAGAGAATCAAGAGGGCGAGATAGTCCCGGTGAGAAAGCCCACAGGATGGCGTCAGTGCATTGATTACCGGCGTCTGAATGCTGTGACAAAGAAGGACCACTTTCCCCTCCCGTTTATTGATCAGATGTTAGAAATGTTAGCTGGTCGCGTTTATTACTGCTTTCTTGATGGTTTCTCAGGTTATTTTCAGATTGCAATAGCACCGTAGGACCAGGAGAAAACTACCTTCACCTGCCCCTTTGGTACATTTGCGTACCGGAGGATGTCTTTCGGTCTCTGCAATGCTCCAGCTACTTTTCAGAGGTGTATGGTAAGTATATTTTCTGAGTATGTTAAAAAGATTATTGAGGTGTTTATGGATGATTTTAGTGTGTATGGGGATAGTTTTGATGAATGCCTGGATAATCTAACTTTAATTTTGAAGATATGCATTGAGACAAATTTAGTTCTAAATTGGAAAAAATGTCATTTCATGGTGGATTATGGCATTGTTTTAGGGCATGTAGTTTCGGCCAGGGGTATAGAAGTGGATAAAGCAAAGGTCGATATTATTTCTGCTTTGTCTTACCCCGTAAGTGTACGGGAGGTGCGTTCTTTTTTGGGTCATGCAGGATTCTACAGGAGATTCATAAAAGATTTTTCAAAAATTGGAGCGCCCCTGTTCAAACTATTGCAGAAGGATGTGGCATTTGACTTCACCGAAGAGTGCAAGGTGACATTTGACAGGTTGAGGGAGTCATTGACATCACCACCTGTTATCCAACCTCCAGACTGGAGCCTTCCATTTGAGATAATGTGTGACGCGAGTGATTATGCAGTGGGAGCGGTGTTGGGGCAACGGATTGGCAGAGCTGCACATGCAATCTATTATGCATCAAAGGCGTTGAATGGAACTCAGCTCAACTACTCTACAACAGAGAAAGAATTGCTAGCTGTGGTTTTTGCATTAGAAAAATTTAGACCTTATTTGTTAGGTGCAAAAATAACAGTTTTTTCTGATCATGCAACCTTGAGATACTTGATGACGAAGAAGGATGCTAAACCAAGACTCATCAGATGGATCCTACTCCTTCAGCAGTTCAACTTGGAGATTAAGGATAAAAGTGTGGCAGAAAACTTAGTCGCTGATCACTTGAGTCGCTTGCTTGCTCATAAGGAGCAGCCACCATTGAGGGGGGCATTTCCAGAGGAGCAACTACTTGCCATTAACTCGTCTACACCCTGGTATGCTGATATAGTAAATTTCTTGGTGACTAATCAATTGCCTGCAGGGTGGCCAAAGGCTAAGAGAGACAAGTTGAAGAGTGATGCCAAATACTACATTTGGGACGACCCCTATCTTTGGAGACAATGTTCGGATCAAGTGCTAAGGAGATGTGTAAGTGCAGGTGAATTTCACTCCATTTTAAATTTCTGTCATTCGTTTGCATGTGGGGGGCACTTTGGGCCCAAGCGAACAGCTCGCAAAGTGTTAGAGAGTGGCTTTTACTGGCCTACCCTTTTTAAAAATTCGTATTTATTTTACAAATCCTGTGATAGGTGTCAAAAGGTGGGGAATATTTTTCATAGGAACCAAATGCTTCAAACCCCCATGTTGTTTGTTGAAATTTTTGATGTTTGGGGGATAGATTTTATGGGTCCTTTTCCCTCATCTTTTGGTTTCCTATACATTCTACTTGCGGTTGATTATGTTTCTAAATAGGTGGAGGCTAAGACCACCCGTACTAATGATTCTAAAGTGGTTGCAGAGTTCTTAAAATCGAATATCTTTATCCGTTTTGGAATGCCAAGAGTTGTGGTAAGTGATAGGGGGACACATTTTTATAATAAGACTATCACTGCCCTATTCCGAAAATATGGCGTGCTCCACAAGGTATCCACACCGTATCACCCGCAGGCAAACGGTCAAGTCGAAGTGTCAAACAGGGAAATCAAATCAATCTTGGAGAAAATGGTGCGCCCAGATAGGAAGGATTGGAGTTTAAAGTTAGAAGATGCACTGTGGGCATACCGCACCGCGTATAAGATGCCGATTGGGATGTCTCCGTATAGACTTGTCTTCGGTAAGGCTTGCCATCTTCCCGTGGAGTTCGAACACAAGGCGTTTTGAGCAGTGAAACAGTGTAACATGGGATTAGACGAAGCAGGGGTCCAAAGGAAATTGCAACTACAAGAGTTAGAGGAGATAGGAAATGAAGCGTATGAGAATGCCACGATCTATAAGGAAAAGAGTAAAATCTTTCATGATGAGCAGGTTTCCAGAAAATCTTTTGTAGTGGGGCAAAAAGTTCTCTTATATCAATCGAGGTTTAAACTTTTCCCGATAAGTTGCGTTCTCGTTGGATTGGTCCATTTGTCGTTTCTAATGTGTTTCATTATGGTGCAGTGGAGATCCAAAGTTTAAAAACGGAGAAAAAGTTCGTGGTGAATGGCCATCGTCTCAAGCCTTATTATGAGGGATTCGCTGTTAAAGAAGTAGAAGTTGTACACCTCCAAGATTCACTTTATCTTGCTTGAGGGTTTTGGCCATGTCTAGTCAAAGACATTAAAGAAAAACGCTACTTGGGAGGCAACCCAAGACTATTTGTTTCAGTTTTCATACATTTTTTTTTTAGTTTTAGTTAAGTGTTAGTGTCAATTAATAGTTTGATATTTGTTGACAGGAAATTGGCAGTTAGACGTGCCCACGCCAGGTGGTCACGCCTGACGGAGCTCAATTTTCGAGAATTGTTCTGAGGACTCTATAGCAGTTGAGCTTGCCCACGCCAGGTGGTCACGGCTGACGGAACTCAATTTTCGAGAATTGATCTGAGGACTCTATGGCAGTTAGGCGTGCTCACGCTAGGTGGGGTCACGCTGAAGGATCAAAAATTTTCGTCGGATGGTCAAAAGACTAGGAGCAGTTAGGCGTGCCCACGCCTAAGACAGGAGTTCTTCATTTACCAAAAAAAAAAAGAGGGGGCAAAAAGACGAAATTGCCCTTATTCAAAAAGAAATAAATATATTTCAAAGGACCCGTAGCCCTACTTCCCTTTTTTCTCTCTTTTTCTTTCTTTCTTTCTTTTTTTTCTTCTTCTTCCTTCTTTTCTTTCTTTTTCTTCTTCCCTGCACGCCGCACGACCGCTGTGTCTCACTTGCTGTCCGCTGCACCTCTGCTACCGCCGCCGCCGCCTTCGTCCACCCTCTACGGTCACCACCGCTCCGTCGTCCACCAGCAAGCTCGCGCGCAGCCGGAGCACCGCCAGCAGCAGCCGCCAGCTCAGGGAGCTGCGCGATCTCCAAGCCGCCGCGCGCAGCTCGTCCCCATCGCGCTCGACTCCAGCTCCTCGCCAGGAGCAACCCAGCAGCGGCGAAAGGCGCGACCCTCGCGCAACTCTGGCGCACCGCTCCAGAGCAGCAGCGGCAGCCGCGGACCACAGTCCACGGCTGCGCAGACCAGCAGCGCAAGAGCACCTGCGCGCCTGTCATCCCAGCAGCCGTCACCTCTGCCTTAGTGCCAGCCGTCACCCACGGCCAGTCAAAAAAAAAAAAAAAAACTCCGGTGACTTCTTTTTCAAATTCCTGTCACTTAGCTGAGGCCAGATTCTTAATTTTTGTTTAGCAGAGGACAGATTTTTACTTTATTAGCTGAGGCCAGATTTCTTTTAATTTGCTAGCTGAGGACAGAGATTTTGTGCTATTTGGGTGCTGTAATATATCTGTGGTTCATTGTGGTCTGTTTGTAAAATTTTGTGCTCAACCGGTGATATTTGGGGGATGTTTTTACTCTGACTACCTGTTTAATTAATTTTTGGGGAAAAATTGCTGTGTTTACCTAATTACTTGATTTTTGGGTTGAATTTGTAGTATTTGGGGAAAATTTTGCTGCTGACAGGTTTAATTAATTTTTGGGGGTGTGTTCATCGGCCGTTTCTGCATTTGTTTGTGATTGGAAGCTGTATTTAGTTACCATTTGCTTTGTTGGCTGTTGTTGACCTCTTTGAAATACCATTTCCTTGCCCCCACCTTGCCCTCTGATTTCGAATGACTAAACCAAAAAATAAGGGCAAGAGCAAACCTTCCACCTCCACCCCACAGCCTATGATCCCCTTAGGGGGACCTGCCCCATCGACTGGGCCGGGAGGACCCCGGACTCGCCTTGGGCGGAATAGGGAGGCTCATATCTCCTCTCCGGCCCACTTTGGCTGCAATTTGACCTTCACCCGGGTTGCCGACAAGGAGCGGTATGCCTCGGCTTGCACAAGGAAGATAATTCCTTGTAAATACATCCATGACCCTACACTTGATATGCTAAACTTGAGGGATGAGGTCACGCAGCACTTGACTAACGTAGGCTGGACCCGCTATGCTTCTATCGTTTTACCTGCTTTCACTGAACTGACGTGGGAATTTTATGCTATTTTTGAATTTAATATTCCTGATGAATTCTCCGTTACCACTCCTGGGGTAGTGAGGTTTCGATTAATGGGTAGAGAGTTCACCCAATTTATAACTGAATTTAATTTGACTCTTGGGTTCATTGATATTCCCTACTCCCAGAGTGAGGAGTATATGCACAGTGTGTGCGCGTACACGGAGCTATTTTTCTCTTATTACATTGGTTATTGGAGAGATTTGTTGGTTGACCGACATTGCTATGATCCCAGTCAGTCTAAGGCTTCTTATCTTAAGAGCGCCGCCTACCGTTATTTACATAGATTCATGACTTATAGTTTCTCAGGTAGGAAGGATAGTTCGGGTACTCTGACCAACCCAAGTTCTTTTTCATTTGGTGCATGGTCACTCAGACTAAGGTCAATTTGGGTAGCTGGTTTGCCCTCCACCTCCGAACTGTGCTAAATAAGAAAAATAAGCCATTAATGTTAGGCTCATTTATCACTCAGTTGGCTGTAAATCTTGGGATTTTGGACTTGAATAATCATAATTTACATCGTGCTTGTATTATGGAACCTCTTGATTTGGTTTGTTTGGAGAAAATGGGTCTTGTGCGACAGGTGAATGGCGCTTTCCAGTTTGCCCCCCCGGGGCCAATCTCGGTTCCTCCGAAGCGCAGAGCTTCCAAATCCGCTGACCCGCAGGCCGGTGGTCCTTCCACGGATGCCCCCGGACCATCCTCTTCGGCACCTCCATCCTCTTCCTCCGCCGATAGCGAGCTTGCAGCTCTCCGGTTCCAGATGCAGCACATGGACACTCGAATAGAGCGGTTGGAGCGTCAAATGGACGGGATGGCCCAGAATTTAGCACAGTATCTCCATCACGTGGGTTTCCGCCCACCTTTCCCTCCACAGCCGTGATTCATTTCTGCCCTCCTCTGTTTGTAGGGAAGTGTCGTTGCCCCAATACCTCTGTTTTGATATTTCTTTACTTACATTGAGGGCAATGTAAGGTTTAGGTGTGGGGGAGGGTTAACTATACTTGGGTTGTGTTTTTAGTTGTCGGATTAAATTTTTCCTTGCCTTAGTAGTCCCTTTCTTTAAACTGTGATGAATGCAATTGAGATATGAGTATACATAGCAAGTTCATGCCATGGGGTGCTCTATTTTTCTCGATGCTGAATTGATTGATTAATATGCTGAACTTGACATCAATTTGATCACTTGTGTGATTCTTGAGCCTAATTTTTCGTTTGTTGAGTGATTAGTACACATGGTTTGTCATTCTAGAACTTACTCGGTTATGCATGTCAAGGCCACATTTAAATGAGTTTAATGCATTGAAATGATAGGGCACCTAGGAATGAGCCATTTTTGGACTTTCTTAAAACCAAGCCTTGGATTATTTATCACTAGGGAGCCAAGTTGAGCCTTAACTCTTATTCTTCGCTTAAGACCCTAGTTTTAGCCGTAAAACCTCTTTTTAGACTTTCTTTTTGAATCTCGTGTGAAGAAGTGCTTTGATTTCATTATACTGAATTTTGGAGTATTATTCGAGAGGCATTACACCCATTTATGTATCGTAAAAAAAAAACAAAAAAAACAAAAAAAAAGCAAAAGAAAAAAAAAAGAAGAGAGAGGAAGTAGATGAATGAAAAGAGGAGAAAAGGCGAAGATTGTGGCAAGTGCTAATTCACTTCACTTGTGTGATGGTTGAGATGTCTTTAAGTTTCAAATGTGCAAGAATCTATGTAATGAATTTCTGGGCACTTTCTTTATACTTTTACACCCTTTTGACTCCTTTTTATCCTACCTTCTCACCTAAGCCCCATTACAACCTTTTAAAGTCCCTTGATTGCTGCATTTAAATTCATAAGTAAGTAGTGGAGATATGATATATGAGCAAGCTTATGGTAGTGTCATTCTATTGTGTTGATCTGAGAGTTATCTTATATACATCTCATATACATTTTGGAGTGATTGAGTGCACTTTAAACGGTGAGAATTGTTGATTTGGTATACTCTGATTTCGATGAGGTTATTGGGGAATTTGGAATGCCGTTCTTGGTATGAACTACCGTGGTTTGCTTAGTATCTTTATTGCATTTCTGAGTTAATTATGCTTGAGGGCAAGCATAGTTCAGGTGTGGGGGAGATTGATAGGGTGCATTTTAGTGGGTATTTTGGGCATTATTGCACAATTAATTGACTAAATATTTTCATTAATTGGGTGGATTCTACTGATATTTTGTTTTGATGCTAATTGCAGGAATGGATGCTGAAAAGTGCTTAAATTCAACTTTTAGAAGATTCATCGTACGTGGGACCCGTTTGAGAAACTGAAGAAATCTAATTGTAATAGATTTTATTTTATTATATTTTGAGAGAGTCTTGTTTTAATTTTGGGAAAAAGAACAATTTCCAAAAAAAGGAAAAAATCCCTTCCTGGAACTGGGGACCACAACCGAGGAAGAATTAAGTATTCTCGCGTGACTTAGGTTTAGGGGGGATGCGTTTAAAAGGCGGCCCCTGCAGCTTTGTAAAGGGGGGGGGGGAGAACAAAGCCACCATTGTTGACATTTTCTAGTATTGCTTTTCATCTTCTGTTGACTTGAGCAATTGCTATTTTCCAATCTATCAATTGAATTGGGTTGGCCGTGGTTCTCGTAAGCAATAAGGAGACAAAAGGCCATTGCTTGTGACCTTGGGAATTGCTTGTCTTTATTGTGACCGAATGGAAGGAATAAGAAAAAGACATTCTCGTAGGCTATTGTAAACCATTGAGAGGAAGGGCTGCTGTGTTGACTTTTCCTTTCTTTGGTAGCGAGTGGAAGTCCAGTCGCGATTGTGGACCTGCGGATCTTTGCTTTTCCCGTAGCTTGGACCGGATTGGCAGAGAGCATTAGGTTTCCATCGCATGATTGTGATTGGAAGCAATAGAGAGTGGCGATTCCCTTCGTTCCGTTCTTCATTCTGTTGGCCGAAATCGAACGAGCAAATCCAACAATTTCTCCAAACTTCCCACGCATGGCCTGTTCTCTAATTATGGGGAACTAAGCCCCTAATTCTAGTCGAGGGATCAACTGACGAATTGGTTCAACGATTACTGTGAGATCTAAATCGTTTTTAATTATTTTCTTCATTTATTGGTATTTATATGTTCCCTGATTTTAATTGTTATAGCCTTATGTATGATTGATTAGTGCGCAATAATTGATTATTCACGTAGGCTATTTTGCTAAATAGAGGTAATTGAATCCGTAATTGTTCGTTATCTCTACCTTAGTAGCAACTGGCGTAATTGGGATTATGTCAGGGGAGCATACGATCTAGTTTAAACAAACCCTCGTAGCGTGTTTGTTAGTTAGGATTGGGCCTTTCTAATTATTAATGCAATCTAGAAATTAAATCCTACGGTCGTACCTAGGGTTGTTTTTGGGTTAGAGAAATAGCTAACGGTCGTACCTTAGCTATCGATAAATTAAGGAAGGGTTGGTTGTTTAGCGCGTGCGAGACAACTATAACCAATCTATTAATAAATGTTAGAATTATCTGTGATTCGATGATCAGTGCATGAACCATTTCTGAAGTGTACCCTTGGCTAGAGTTTCTCCAATTATTTCTTTAAATTAATTATTTTCTGCAGTTACTTTATTTTTGGCATTTGATACCAAAACCCCCCCCCATTAATCTTGATTTGAAAAGAAACAAAATATCTTGCTAGTCCCTGAGGAGACGACCCTGCTTGTCACTGTTTACTAGTTAGTAAATTTAGTCAGATAATTAATTCGGGTATATCGGATTAAGCAAACTCTTCGAGAACAGGGTGAATCAAGTAACCCATTGCACACCTAGAGTCCCTGCTCCAGTACCTAAAATTAATTATTGGCTACTTTTGGTGGTAGTTAGGTTCTATTTATTATTATTGCACAGGTTCGGCACCTGTCATTTGTTCTTACTGTGTGTGCTTAAATTGGGGGTTTTTTTTTCCCTCAAAGTTAAAAGTAAAACCTTGATTGTCCGAACCTTATTAACTAGACGAGCTGAGAGGGTATGACCAAAAACAAAAAACAAAAAAACAAAGTTAACCATGTTTACTAAAAATAGCAAGGTTGTATCAAATTATCAATCTTGTCACTTATTATGGACAAATGCTCAACGCACACCCAACGCGTGTGCAATTAAAAAAATACATAATATTTATAGTCATATATTTTTTAAAAAATTTTATTATTGAAACAAACTTCAATCTTTTAAATATTTTTCATAAAAAAATTTTATATTAATAGTTATGATGTTTAGAAGTAGTTATGTTGAACACATATATTTAAATAATTAAAAGTAAAAATAGTCAAAATAGTTATGAGTAGTTAAAGTAAAAGTAGTTTTTATAAAAGAAAAAAATGAAGTTCATAAGGTGAAAATAAATGTCAAACCTTTTCTCAGATTTTATATATAGTATAGATATGTGGAATTTCATGGCATTCTTATTTTTAAAATATATAGTAGAAGGTATCATTGAATCACTAAATTAATTTTTTTCTTTTGAAGGTTATTGATCTTTGTGAATGCTAGATTTGGACAGTTTTCTTGCATTAAAAGAGCTAGTGTCTTTTTCAAAAAAAAAAAAAAAAGCTAGTGAGAAAAAGAGTCAAGTCACACAAAATGAACAGTTGAATAGGAGAAAGCAAGAGAGAAAGCAGAGAGAGACCTCTGTCTTTTGAAATGGGCCTACTTCGATTTGTGCAGATGTGGCAATGAACAGTTGGATAGTCTAGTCGACAGCGCGTATATCTTTTCTTCTAAGAGAAGACTTGGACATGAAGTCATTTTCTGGATCGACCGTGCGAATAATGTAGAAATTATTGGCTATGTTTTCACAATATTTTCATTTTCGACAAGTATTTTCGATAGAATTCTGGACTTATATGCTCCTAATAATCAAACTTGCATGATAATCATCCAACAAATTTTGCTGATGCACTTAAGGCGTTTGTTTGGATTTAATACGAAAAACAGGCCCATCAAAACTTAATAGTTTGTTTGGATAAGAGTTTATTTGGATGATTTATTTGAGATATTTACTGTAGCACTTTTTGTGATGTGATGTGTGTGAGATAAAAAGATTTTTGGAAAAATAAAAAGGTGATTGGAATTTGTGAGGCAAATTTTTTTTTTCCAAATTCTCTCTATCAAAACAAACTCATTATGTCGGTTTGATAAGCAGGACCTTGCAATTGAAAAGTGTTTCTTAGCAGATGCAGATTCAACAGCATTGATATAGCTGTCTAATTAAAAATTTGTCTGGTTCTGTCTAACTAGTGTAAGTAATTCTTATAAGATTTGATATATTTTTCACTAAGTTAGTGTGAATAAATAAAATTGAATCATTGTACTAAATTAGCACAACTGATACTAACCCGTGTCCGTGTTTAATGGTCTAAAATGAAAGCAAAATCAAAGGGCACACGCTATTATCGACTGGACTAAAATCCAGTTGAGCCCACACAGACTTCTGCTCACTCGGTGCTTGACCGGACTAAAAGTACCATGACGGTGCTTTTCTTTGTTTATAACAATCGTATAGAGACCGCAGATTCAAATATCTTCCCAAGTCCTATTTAATTGTCACGCACAGTAAATAATATATATATATGAATTAATCTTTTCTACATTGATAGTGTACACATTATCAGCGTTGGATTAATGACAACTATGTAAAATTTAAATTTGAAATTCAACTTTTGTACACATGTCATAAATCTAACGATGATAATGTATACACTGTCAATGTAGGAAAAATTTACTCATATATATATACATATATATATATATATATTGGTGTACGGATAGTTTCGGAACTCTTTGGGCATTTGGCCTGTTCTAGAACTGAAAAATGTTACACCTCAACCTTGGTTTTAACATGGACTAAAAGTTGGATCCAAGGCGAGTTATAGAGAGGACCATTGAGGAAGGGGTTACCATCTTAGATTGGGAAGGATAAAAGTTCTTGAATTAGTGGCTCCAATGGATGTTTTGCCCTCATCTTGATGCCTTTAGCCCAAGGCTGGCTGCCTATTGCCCTAATTAGACAAAATTGTAATGTGACACTGAGCTGGACCATACTGAACAACATTTTAAAACACAAGTACGCATAGCTTCCGCTAGCACAGTAAATTAGTGCAAAACTACAAAAGTGAGCCCCCACTCTAGATGTCAATAGGAGATCAAGGACACTGTTCCCAAATCCAAGTGCTTATTTTTATCTAGTGGTTCATCCATATTATCAAAAAAAAAAAATCTAGTGGTTCATCCATCGCAAATTGAAGTCTTTTTGGTCTGTTTAACAAGAGAGATGAGTATACCATTCATTCTACAGTCACATTTTATTGGAGTCTTGCATTGCTTACGAGAAGTTATTCCATTCTTTTGTGACAAATGAAATAAAGTGATCTACCATTCTTTTGTACAGTTTCTCAAATACAATAAGTAAGGGTTTCTTACTTTTACATTTGTTGAAAGTGTTTAGTGATGTATTTAAGCAGAGGTTTTGGCTTTATGTCCACTTCCTTGTTTCCTTTTTTGCTTCAATAATTGGAATCTAAGGTTGGTATCCCTTTCTAGAAATCTTTTACCAAAAACAAAAAAATAGAAATATAATTTAATTACAAAATGAGTAGGTATAAAAGCCACCGGCACCCCCTTCTTTCTACTATTTGTCTAAATACTAGCCATCAGTGCCTCCATGCTTTCCCTTTTGCAGGAAGAGACCTATCTCTTTTTTAGACATGTTTCTTCCCCCATTGGATTTCTTAGCGAGAGTTTTTACCCTTTTATGGTTTTGAAATAGGAGCTTAAATCTTTTCCTAAAATTTGATTGTGATTTCTCTGCTCTTTGTCAAATTTGTATTTCACTTTGTGAGATTTAAACCCCTCTTATCCAATTTGGAGTAATATATATATATATATATGTATATGAAAGTAGTTATTTTAATCAGAGTTGTTTTTCACTTCTACATGGCTTGCCTAATTGAAAAGAATTAATGGGTTATGGATTACTTGGGTTTTACCCATATTAAATCCTAATTGGATTATATTATATGTTTAAAATTATCTCTAATTTTAAATAACTTTAAAATATAGCTAATCTTATCTTAATGATATTGTTTTTAAAAAACAACTAATCTCATCCTAATGATTTTACTTTTGATCAAATTATTACATATAGAACTATAGTAAAACCTTTTTCAAATCACAATTATTAAAATCTTACACACCCCAAATCATTTCCTTAATTACAATTATTAAAATCTTACATATCCCAAATTACTTCCTTTCACCACCATACCATTGTTTAGTATTCAAATTGTTTATCATTTCTTTCATTAATTTTGAATTAACTTAGTGTAAGAAAAGAATTAACTGTTACACTGATAGATTTACCAATAGTGTTTGAAACTGAATACTTATTGATGAAGAGCAATGAATTGCTGAATTTTTCTACTTAATTAAATATGAATATATAGTTCTATATTTATGGTCATTATAAAAATTTAAATTATCTAAAAGAATATTTGTAAAAAAAAATATCTACCAAGTTTTTGATATGGGGTACATGATATGATGCATACGATCATATTATAGTGAAAGTATGTAAACAAAATTTTAAAAATTAGTAAATAATTGTACATTTAGAATACATTAATTTTTTAAAGTTAATGTAGACGAACATGTAGGATTTTTTTAATTTTTGTATTTAAATTATTTATATTTGTATAAATTGCAATAAATAAAAAAAGACCAGACTAAGTCACGGGCAAAATTCTAGTGTAAGTTCAGATTCGGTTATTCAAAATACGAATTCATTGGGCCGAAAAGATCAACCATGCTTATGTTGGCCCACAAAGATCATTTGCAGGTGAAGATGAAGATTTGGAAGTTCAAGCGTGTTTTTGTTGATTTTTCAGCTGGGAAAGATATTTCTTCCATTTACTATGTCTGATGCATGTTTTAAATCAACAAAATGATTATCGCTATTTATGAAAGAAAAAAAGCGCAGAAGTAAAAGCTGAAATTGCAAGAGGATGCACAGTATCCATCCGTTTACACTTTATGTTGTCTTAATCCACCATAGTCTCCGAATTTGATTATTTATTCCAATAGTTTGCAACTTAAGTCACACAACTGTGAATTGCATAACTACAATGCGCTGCAATTTGAGGCACTCACGGGCTAGGTTATCAATTTAACAAAATTTACTAGAACTGATTTCATAGGAAAACCTAGTCGACTAAGTACCCTGTAAAATTAACTAGTTTAGCTATACAAGTTAAGCTATAATATCATCATTTTATTAAATCTACATAAATGATAGAAATTATATCCAACATACATACACAGATAGAATAGATAACATGGATTTGAAAAATTAATAAAAATTACACTATGATGATCTAAAGATCATCACTTGTATCTCCAAGTATATCCGTGCATACTTCCAACCACCTACTTTCACTTGCCAAATTTACTAATTAACTGGTTCAAATCCAAATGTTAATGTGAGATCTTATGAAATCCATATAAGAAATCCCAAATCTCAAAATCAAATATGAAAAAAAAAAACCTCAGACCTAGTAAGAGATATAGAAAAATTATAGAAGACTCTCACTTAAAATCCCTAAGTGAGAGAAAACTCTCACTAAGAAACTTTGGAGAGGAGAAAACTCCCACCAAGAAACCCTAGTAGAGAAGAATCTCTTATTAGAAAAATCTTAGGAGAGATTTTATTACAAACACAAAAAAAAAAAAAAAGAAAGAACGAAAAGACATAGGCGGTCCAAGAAGGGAGATGCTTGGTTTGCAAAGGAATAAAAATTTAGAGAGGAGGAGGAAAATTTAGGTTTAGAGAGAATTATGCATGTCAATGGATCGGGGTTTATGGAATCTAATGACCGTTGATTTTATTACTTTGGGTCTAAATTTTTAAACTCATGCTTACTCAAATCTGGACCCTTTAAGAGAATTATGAGGCTGGATTCATATTAGACAATTCTAGATTTAGATCTAGACTAAAACCCTATCCAAACCTACAAAACACTTTTAATTATGAATTGACAATCTAGTATATCTCTGTCTTATAATGTTTTGTTACATTAAAAAAAAATTTTTTTGAAAAATCACTTGAAACTGCTAACATTTTTTTTTAACTTTTTGTAATTGACTTTTACTAATTAATTTTGATAAATGAGCTTCAAATTACATTATGACATTTATTTCTACATTAAAATGAGAAAACAGTGGAGGAATTTGAAAATATTTAGGCTTAAATATTAGATGCAGACGAAAGTTTTGAAGGAAATATAATTAATCGGTATGATATGCTCAATTCTTTATTTTCTTCAATATTTATTTTTTAGTTGAAAATGGTAATTGAATTATATTTTTCATATAGATCAAATTTAGTTTTTGATTTATTAAGATTTGTTGTCATATAAATAGTAAATCTAATATAGAGTTTATTTTTTTTATCCATTGTCATCATCTACTCTATTAATACTCCTACTCTAACCTATTCTAAGAAGAGAGGCCTAATTGGGCGCATTGGAGAATGGATTGAGATTGAACCAGCAACAAACCAGACATGTGCACTATGTCTAGGGCTGTCAACGGGCCGGGTCCGGGCCGGAATTCATTATTCCGGACCCGGACCCGAATTACTATGCCGGACCCGACCCGTTTACCCGACGGGTCTTTTATTCTACGTTCCGGATCCGGATCCGGCGGTCCCGGATCCGGATCCAGGTCTACCCGAACAAATTTACCAAATTTTATAATTTCTAATAAAAATGAGAAAAAAATATACTTGTAAACTAATTTCTAACTAATGCAAAGAAAAAATCAAATAAGAAAAGAAATCAAATTAACTTTATTAAAATACATCACCCTAATCAAATTATATTGATAAATATATATTTTTTAAATTATTAATTCATTTATATCCGGATCCGAATCCGGGAAACGGAATTAAATCCCTACCTACACCCGCAATAATTTTCCGTATCCGGTCCGGATCCGAGTCTAGACCCGACCCGTTGACAGGCCTAACTATGTCCCCTATAGATTTGGGGAAGTCATATATCGTGATAGGATGCAAAATTTGAACCCTTGATCTCACACCCTAACACAAGACTTTAAGCTTTTGGTGGTGAGTGGTGACCAATAGGCCAAATGGCTGTTGATTTAATTTATAGTTTACATGTTATTGAAATATTGTGGATACCCATTGACTAACAAGTTAGAATTTGGGCCAACTCTGATTTGAATCCGAAACTCCTATAATAGTGTGAATTGAGACCGAGCCTTTTAATTTGAATTCAAAGCCCAAAAGTCTAAAACTCGAAAACCTGTGTAATTTGTGAGTTGAGTTTAAACTTGCCAAAATTTGTTTTAGAAAACCCAATTGATACCCCTGTCAACAATTATTCATTCACCAAAGGAGTAATTTTAATCTTCAACATCACAAGATTCAATTTCTAATTACATTGGAAATATATCTAACAATATAGAATCAAATCAAGAAACATCCTCTTTGTTTCCAAGTTTTGAAAATTCAATAGATAACATAATACAGCATCTTAATGTACAAGAACTTTCTTATTGTTACCATTTACTTAAACATAAATTACCTAAGTTATATTCAGGTAAATGCCAGTATTTAGAGGTGAATGTTACAACACAAGTTTAATGTATCTGTTTTTATAATCTAGTTTATATTTTCTAGCTTGGCAAGGACCAATATTTTCAACTTATTTTTCCTTTAGAACAGCTCCAACTGCAATTTCATTTACACTAATGGATGTTAATGAAAAGACAACGCTCTATTTATCTTCTCACATTTTTTTTAATTTTCTAAAAGCTGTGTTTTTACAAAGAACTATGTTGCCAAATACTGGTTCAACCAGTCACGATATTGCTTCACATTTGTCAAATTCTGACAATGGAATGACTAATGAGTATGGCATGAATGAGAAAAGAAAAGAGAGGAATGCAGTTTTAGTTCTTCATGTTTGATCTGTGAGTTAAAGTGATCTCTAATGTTTTATTCAAAACAAATGTGATTCCTAAAGTTTTTGATTTTAGGCAGATATAGAATAACTATTGGAAAATTACAATACCTAACAATCAAAATCAAATTAGAGTCAGTCAAAAGTTTTGACTGTGCATTTTTATCCTTAATATTTTAAATTTTGATCAATGTGGTTCCTTATGTTCAATAGATATGTTTAAGATTTTCAAATGAGATTAAACGTGAATTAAATTAAATGCAATTGAGTTCTTAAATCCTTATAAAAATCTCTAAAAGCACTTCAAATCGGCACAACACTATCTTTTAGCCTAAAGAGTATTTTTATACTAAATTAATTACAATTGAATAACAATATACTTAAATATGTAAAAAAAAAAGAAAAAATGGTAGGAAGAAGAGAATCCTAATTTTAGCATATAACTTTATTCTAAACACTATTGTGCAATTTATTGTATGATTTGTCGATGTAGGCTTGAATTGGTTGTAGTTAGGCATTAGGATTATGATAACAAGTAAACGTATTACTAATATGAAAGTACTAGTTTGGATTTCTAAAAAACTTTCCCTTGAGTTTTCTTGTCCTCCTTTCATATTAAATCAAGTATTTTAAAAAAAGTTTTACTATATTCATATTTATGTTCGACTACATTGGTAATTTCATTGAGTAATTCAAACAATTATTTAACATGTTTGTTTCATTTGAAACTTAATTGATAACCGATTGAAATGTCCTAAAAAGATAAAGAAAATTTATTGTTCAATCAACTTAACTTACATATAGTTGTTTACACGTTAAAAGGATATTTAATTATCAATATAAGTACGAAAATGATAAAATTTATTATGAGTTAATCATTATTATGATTAGATGTATTTGAGACCAACTATACAAAAGAGAATAAACATAATAAGAATTAGTAGTATGAATAAATGAAATAAAGAAAAGGACATTTAGCTTTTACATATTCTCCAATATTAGAATTTCCTGTGCATATAACACAATTTTTATCCAATTCCCATATAATTTCAGTATAAAGCCTTTTACATCACTATTTGAAACTTAAAGGGACTATATAGCAGTTCAAACTCCAATCACTAGGGACTAAATCTATAAAGTCAAAAATTTAACGGAAATTCGATTTTAGATCATTAGGGTTTGTTAAATTTCCATCAATTATCTTAAATCTGCTCAAAATTAGAAAGTTTGAGAACCACATATATTTTGATTGAATTATTAGGGTCTAATTTAACAAACAAGATAAATATTGAAGGACTAAAGTTGCATTTCTCCTAAAAGAAACTAATATTTCCTTTATGCTGACTTCATGGAGGCTTTAATGGGCTTTATCATGAATTTTGGACATGCCCGGTTCTTTGCTGGAACCTCGGACTTTTTATCACGACCCAATGGGTTAAAATTGTTGGATCTATTAGTTGTGCGTAGTCTTGGACTAAGATTGTCTTTGCCAACATAGCATGTCTTCTTGTTTGCATTGTTGGATCTTCTTTTACATTTCATCATTGCAATGAAGAAACGTAACTTTCCTTTCTTAGCTCCGTCTTCTCGTTGGAAACTAGATCCAACAGGGACCTATATCCCTTTTCTTTTTTCTTTTTTCTTTTTTCGTTTGTGCATAGATGATAGGAGTCCGTAAGTCCACAACCATCTCCAACATCATAAAACTCAATTAAATTCCTTGTATGACGGATCTTCTATGTCACACCTTATCTCATTTTCTACTTTACTTCTTCTACTCTTGCTAAGTGTCCCTTAGTAAACAAAATCTTGAAACAACTCAGACTTAACTGATTAACTGGGCAAAGAAACAAAATTTGTATGACCAAAACCACTTAAAATAAAAACCCTCACAAAATCATGATGCAAAGGAAAAAAAACTCATCCTAAGATCATGATCAAGAGAGAAGGAAAAACAAAACCCTAGAACCCTAACAAGCTCTACTTGCCCTGTCATCTTCTGCATCACATTCTCGTTCTAATCTTCCAAATCACAATTTAAAATATTAAATTGTCTAATAATGACATACTACTTAATGAATCACCTAAGCCTCGTGTTTCTCTTGCAATTCTTGTTCAAACTCACAATTCACCCTTTTCTTAAAGCATCATCCTCCTTTCACAAACACCTGAATGCCTATTTTGGGTGAAGCTAAACCAATTACTAGGGGCAAATTTCGCAGCATCCAAGAACTATAGGAGATGGGAAACTAGCTTTCAGCTTCACCTGAAAGAGGCTTTCTAGTGTTTGCCAAAATGAGGAAGATATGCATTTGGAAAGGGCTGAATAGTGAGTTTGAACAAGAATTGCAAGAAAAACAAGAGGATTAGGTTATTCATTAAGTAGTATGTCATTATTAGACAATTCAATTTTTTAAATTGTGATTTTTGAAGATTAGAACGAGAAAGTGAAGTAGAAGATGACAGGACAGCTAGAGCTTGTTAGAGTTTTATGTTCTTTTTTTCATTCTCTCTTGATCATGATCTTGGGATGAGTTTCTTTTTTCTTAAATTGTGATTATGTAAGGGTTTTTAGTTTAATCAATTTTAGTTATACAGATTTTGTTTCTTTGCTTGGTTAATCATTTAAGTTTGAGTAGTTTTACGATTTGGTTTACAAATGAACACTTGTTAGGATTAGAAGTGAGATAGGAAGTGAGGCAGGGTGACGCAGAAGATCCGTTATGAATTCCTAAAAGTAAAATTTTTTAAAATCACTTCTAAAAAGGTGGTGTTTTTTAAATCTCTTTCTAAACGGTGAAAAATGAATTTAGTGAATATGTTATTTCCTCAAAAGACACATTTTGTGAATGCATTTGTTGGTTTGTCTAGGTATTTTTTTCTTGAGCAAATTCCACATACACCCCATGTGGTTAAGCACTTTTTAAATTACACTACTAGTGGTTTAAAAACATCCACTTACACCCCTTGTGCATTGAATTCAAGTGGACAACATATGGAAATGGTCTTCACTAATGGAGATTCAACTATATGCACTCCAATAATACAATATGCTCTTGATTTCAATGATATGAGACCTTAATACTGTTTTTCTCCCGAAATTACTTCAAATGAACATTTGTGATCTATTAAAAGATTCAAATCATCACAATTTAGGGCATTTGGACCTTTTCATAAAATTGGAGCATTTGAACCTTTTTATACGATTCAAAACGTCTATTGGATCATTTGAACCTTTTTATACAATTGAAGCATTTGAACCTTATTATACAATATGAAACATTTGAACTTTTTTATAGATTGCAAATGATTATTTAGGGCATTTTGAAAGAAAAACTTAACCAAGGTTTGACATTATAAGGAAACAAATAACTCATTGCACTATTGGATCATATATAACTATATATCTACTAGTAGAGTCCATTTCCGTTTATTTTCCATTCAAATCCAAAGTACAAGGGATGTAACTGGACATCTTTGAGCCAGAAGGAATGCATTTGAAAAAGCACTTAACCACAAGTGGTGTGTGTGGAATTTACCTTTTTTCTTAAAAAATACATTCAATAGATGTGTCATTCAAAAGACGCAATCACTAAATGCATTGTTTTAGAACTCTCACTATTTGAGAATTCTTTTTGAAAATTACCACTATATAAAAATTTACTCTACAAAACTCACAAACTAAGAGAACCTCTAGACTTGCATTGATTCAACCAGGTCTTTCTCTCCTAGCAATAGATTTTTTTTAGCCTAACATCTCATTAAGGGTCATATAGCAACTTTAGAAAGGCCCCAGTGTCCCAGAAATACATTTCTTTTGAGTTTTCTTTTTTTTTTTTAGCCTATCATCTTAGGAAAAGTCATAAGCAAACTTTAGGGAGGGGCTAACTTCCCAGCAATACATTTTGTGTTTAATGCTGAAGTCCCAATTATCAACTAAAATAACCTTCAATGAATAAGATTAGTCGGTTCTTCGATAAGTTCCTTTCCCATTTCTGCTACTTTAACTTTAATTCCACCTTGTTGTTTGCTATTTCGTACAACAACATTTTAAGCCTAAACAAATCCAGAAATGGAACCCATAAAAGAACCAAAATGTTGATAAAATGGAGATGCAGAATTTGGATAAAGTGGAGAATACAAGAGAGCAAATTGTTGGGTGGCAAACAAAGTAAAGAAAATCATGGTTGAGAAGATGGAGAAGGAAATTGATAAGGGCTTGACTAAGCACAAGGATGGAATAGAAAGTAGTGGAAAAGCAAAGAAAGGAGGATCTATTGAAGTGGTATTACCTTTTCCAACTATATCAAATTTCTTCAATATTGTATAAGAAGAGGATACAATATTGAAACAAACAGAAAATCTGGTAGTGCAGGTATTAGGGCTGTATTGATAGAGAAAACTATGGAGATTGGACAAAACCAAGTGGTTATACCTACTAAATCATTCAAGTATGAGAGGAAACAAAAAATGTTCATGGCAAAATAGGAGGTAGAAATCAAGCAAGGGGCAAGCCTCCTGATTTGATTATATCATGAATATCCAATGTTAGAACATTAAGGGCTTAAATAGGCCCTGTAAACAAATACCTATTAAACAAATGATTGATACTTATAACCTAGATATATTAGGGATTTTAGAAACAAATGTTAGACATGAAAATAGTAAAGATATTGCTGGTAAAAGCATTAATCAGTGGAGGTATATTGTTAATTGTCTACACCAAGAAGTGTCTAGAGTCTAGTTTACTTGGAATCCTAATACTGTTGAAGTTACATATGTAGACTTACGCGATCAAGTTGTAACATGTTATGTTTCACATTTATCATAGAGGAAAGAGTTTTATGTGTCAGTGGTTTATGCTGCAATTGAAAAGAAAGATAGTTTACCACTATGGAGAAACCTAAGGTAGTTGAAAACGATGATATAGAATGAAGTTTGGCTCATTTTCGGTTATTTTAACATTATATGATATCAATTTGAAAAGGTTGGTAGTTGTGAGAGAGATTATAATGCAATGGAAGATTTTAAAAATTGCATATAGGAGATTGATGTAGAATACATTCCATATTAAGGCTTTTTGTTAACTTGGTGTAATGGTAGGTTTGGTGGTGCTAGAATTGATTGTAAATTGGATAGGATTTTATGGAATGAGAAATGGATGGAAAATTTTCCAAAGGTAGACGGGGATTTCTACAATCTTTATAGTATGGTCATTGTGCTAGGTTAATTACTTTTAAAGAAGTGGATTTTGGACCTAAACCTTTTAAGTTTCGTGCTTATTAGATGCGATATGAAGGATTTGACTCAGTGTTAAGAAGTGCATGGAGTAGTGAATGTCAGGGTAATCCAGTTCAAAAATTGTGTTTGAAGCTAAAGAATTTGAAGAATTTACTAAAGGAGTTCAATCAAAAGAATTATCATAATATCTCAAGAAGGGCATAGCAATTAGAGTATTTTGAAGTGTGCTCAGCAACAATTGTAAAGTAGTCCATATAGTCATCAATTGAAGGAAGAGGAGAAGAGATTAATTAAGGATTATAATGACATGTTATTGGTTGAGGAATCATTCTCGAAAGACAAAACAAAATGTGTCTGGTTGAAAGAAGGTGATTGAGAACAAGATTTTTTCACAAAAGAGTACAATGTCATCAAGCTAGAAACAGAATATTAACTATTCAAAATGAGTAGGGAGAAAGGGTAGAGGAGTATGAGGAAGTGAAAGAAGTAGCAACGGAATATATCAGAATCTTTTCAAGAAACAAGTTACTTCTACAGAGTAGATTCATGAGGTGTTTTCTAATAGTGGATGTAGGTCTATTACAAAGGAGCAGAGTGATAATTCGGTTAGGGGTGTTTCAGAAACGGAGATTAAGGATGCTTTATTTGCTATGAATATAGGTAAATCTCCTAAACCTGATTTTTTAGTGGAGTTTTTTCACAAAGAACTGGGAGCTTGTTAAGGAGGATATAGTAAGTGCTATTTCTTATTGTTTTAAAGAAAGTTACACGTGTAATCCTTTGAACAACACTATTATAACTCTAATTATAAAAGTACAAAATTCACATACCATAAAAGAGTTCAGACCAATTTCATGTCGTAATGTGGTATACAAATGAATTTTTGAAGAGTAGAGCAATCTCTGATAATATACTACTAATGTATGATATTGTGAGAGGTTATCACAAAAATGAATGGAAGGCAAGATGTGCAATTAAAGTTGATTTGTTGAAGGCTTACGATACTATGAGCTAGGAATTGATACTAATTACACTTAGAACTATGAAGCTTCATGAGAGATTTATTCATTGGGTGGAAAATGCTATATCTACTACTAAATTTTCCTTAAAAATTAATGGAGTATTGGTTGGTTATTTTTCAAGTAAGAGAGCGCTGAGACAGGGAGACCCTTTTTCTCCCTTTCTATTTATTATAGTTATGAAGATGTTTTCAAGTCTAATTGATCAAAGAGTGGTATAGGGTGGTTTTATTTTTCATCCAAGTTGTAAGGAGCTAAACTTAACTCATGTTATTTTTGCTGATGATTTTTTTTGTTATCAGCAGAAAAATTGCAAGATATTCAACTATTGAAGATTGTATTAGACGATTTTGGGATAATGTCTGGACTAAGGCCAAATCTGTCAAACAGTGAAATCTTGTTTGCTAGTGTTAGCTCACAACAAAAAAGACATATATGTGGAACTATGGGAATGTAAGAAGGGACTCTAGCTTTGAGGTACTTAGGAATTCCTCTTATCAGTACTAGATCGAGGATCGGTGATTGTCAAGTTGTGATTGCGTAAAAAGGTCCAAGGATGGAGTTCAAAGAGCTTATCTTATGGAGGAAGATTACAACTTATGAAATCAGTTTTAATAAGCCTTCAAAATTATTGGAACAGCATATTTATACTGCCAAAGAAAGTTATTAAGATGTTGGAACAGATAATGTCAAGATTCCTATGGAGTGGTTCTGGTAAATCTTTAGTATCAAAGTTAAATGGGAGAAAATTTGCTAACCTTTAAATGAAGATGGATTGGGCTTAAACCATTTGAAAATCTAGAATAAAGCCTTGATGCTTAGGCATATTTGGGACATCTTTTGTAGGAAAGATAGTTTATGGATTGGTTGGGTACATTTGGTAAAATTGAAGTAGAGATCTTTTTGGTGAGTCCATATATCTATTGATGGTTCATGGTTTTGGAGGAAATTATTGAAACTGAGAGAGGCTGCTTGGAAGCAAATTCATGCAATAGTGGGAAATGAACAAAACATCTACTTATGGTGTGATAACTAGCACCCTCATAGCCTATTAATTATACATTATAGAAGGGAGGTTGCAACTCAGTTTGATAGTTCTGTCAATGCAAAATTAGAATCAATAATGCAGGATGGAGAATGGAACTAGTCTATAGGAAGAAGGAACCAAAAAGTGGAAGATTTGATCTCATTAATCCCTAAAGAATGCAGACCACTACCTTAGGAGGAGGACTCATTTAGATGGGCAAGAGACATTGTGAGACCCCACAAATTAGGTTCTTATTTCTTATCTTGTTTTTTTTTCTTGCTTGCTTTGAATTTGTGGTTACTTTGATAATTGAGGAGTGTTTTAACCCTAACACTTTGTCGTGCCCCCATTTTAAAAAAATAATAAAAATAACGGGTTTAGAAAAAATGGATTTTGACGATTGGTTTTGATTGGAAAATGATGAATTTTTATTTTTAGAAAAATAAGTAAAGAGAAATGGGCCTAAAAAGAACTTAAAAGTGTGACGATTTTTGACCCAAAATATAGTTTAAAAAGGGTTTTTTTAATAAAAATAGGAGTCGTCACTTGATATTGAGTTAAGGTGTACTAAATCATCTAAAATGAATATTTAAAGAAAAAGTGGAAAAAAACCTTTTTTAAATGGCTCAAAGTCTTCGAAAATCAGAGAAAAGTGTTCAGGAGTCACATTTGAAGAAAGGGAAGGCAAGGATAAAATCCAAACCACCCTTTCAACTTAGCCAAGGTTAGATGCGTGATTTAGTCAAAAATTTTCTTTTTTTTTAACCTAAAAATTTATCACATTTGGACGTACTATATGAATGCAAACCTTAGACCTAATGCATCGGGATCAACATGTCTCTTCACATTTTAGTTGGTGCAAATCGCATTAATTACGATGCCTAAAAGTGATTATTTGAAGAAGTCACGAATGTACAAAATATGAGACTCGAAGAAAGGGAAAGAAAATAATAATTATACAAATATACATGACTTAGAGGAATGCATCATAACGGGTACGGGGGCTAAAACTCACAACTTCAACGTTCCCTTTAATAGAGGAACTACGAGCGTGCTAAGGCTAAAAAGACAAACTCATCCAAATCCCATATTCGAGGGATTTTTCCTAATCCAATCAAACAAATGTACTAACCTATCTCTAATTCTTAAATGAAATGCAAGTCTAATGTTATGTTTTTATACAAAGGGATAAGGAATATACATATAAGGGGAAATATACGATAAGGGATATACATATAAGGGGGAATGTCACACAAAAATGATAAAAGACCCTAGAACGTAAAAAATATGCATGACAATGTAGTGTAGTCACACAAACATGATCTAGCCTGTGAATGGTCCCTAACGGTCTAGCGTTGGACTAGCCCATGTCTACGAGTTCTCACTAGCGTTGGACTAGTGAGAAATTGGAAAAAGAGGCCACAACTAGCGTTGGACTAGTGTGAAGTTGAGAAAGGGGTCACAACTAGCATTGAACTAGTGTGGTGACGTCACACATTAATTATAACTAACTAATCGTGTAAAACATAATAAAAGCATGTAAACACATAATATCACATAAACACTTTTCAAAGGGGTCCGGAGGAGGACCCTGAGGAGGAGGTTCCTCCTGATAGTCCTGCTGATAATTAGATTAGGAGTGAATACTCTCTTTTGACTTTTGTAGCTAGAAATAGATAGGGTGATGCTAGTTCAAAAGCCATTATATTTTGTTTAACTGTGTGGCCTGCTTTTGAGGCACTTGAACCTACTTTTGTCATGCATGACTAAAAGTACTTTTGTGGCACCTATGTGTTATATTTTTTTGTAAATGCCCCATGACTTGCTAATTGTACGAACCTTAAAGTGTTAATACATGTTAATTATTGTTATTTCCAATGTTTTCATGTTGGCTTTTATTTTAAATATTTTGTCGCATAATTTTTTATTTCTTGCATTAGGCATAATTAGAGTTAGTCCATCTAGCACATAATACACTAATTTATCACATAACAAAGCTAGCAAACCATGGCTAATCATTAAACTTCATACGAGGGCAGAACATTCACCAATAAAACTGAAAATTTCCATAAGACCACTTCAAGCCATCATGTTTCTCATAAAACTACATATTCAACAACCTTAAACCACTAATATGCAATTATTAGCAGTAAAGAGGGATTTTCCAAGCAAAGTACCTTGAATTCTCGAGAAAAAATGGTGGCTTAGAGTTTATTTTTCCAAAATAACTCCACCAACTCCTTCCAACTTCCTTAGAGAGCACTCGTATGGAGTAGTTTGCAAAACTAATGGTTAAAACTCAAGATTTGGCCAAGAAAGGATGGTGCAAGATGTAGCTTTCTTTCTCTCTTATTTTCTCTCTAAACAGCCGGCCAAGACAATGAAAAATGAAGGAAATTGGAGTCAAAATTAGTTTTAGTAAAATGAAGAAAATTGGGTCAACGTCCAACTTTCAATGGGGTAGTGACACTTGGCCTTTCTAGTGTTTTCTCTAATCCTTTGTCTTCTAATGATTACATCATATAACAAACCTCTAATAATCCTCTAGCACCTTGTATAATAATATCCCTTTATGCAAAATTTTACCTAGTCCCAAAAAATTTATCACACTTACCGCACTAGCTGGTCCCATGTCCATAACGCTCCTCAAACTTAACAGGCACGCACTTGTACTAGAAAAATGATTTAAAAACGATACTCACTTATAAAAATCCCTGAAAAATTATGATAATAAAATAAAGTAAGAAAAATGCATGCGGGAAAATAAAATAAAGAAGGGAAAGTTTACGGGTCCTCATATTCTCTTCCCTTTAAAAGAATTTCGTCCTTGAAATTTTCTTATTTTGTGCTCGCAAAACTCGATGCTATAGTGATTTCTTCTCCTTTTCAAAAGCTTCTCTTCATTCATACCTTTACCACAATCAAACCTAGAGAGAAAATCGTAATAATGCAATGACTAAACTCCCTGCTAAGAAAATCAATGAAAATATCAAAAGTTTCCCCCTTTCTATCCACCAACGAAAAGTTTTCACTTAACTTCAAGACTAAACTATAATAAAAGATTCATGAATCAGGAAGCAATACTGTCAAATCACCCATATTTAATATTACTCATCAAAAGATCAGATACTAGGTCCACTACTTCTATCGGGAATACACTCACTACACAAAATTTGCATATACATAGTTCCATAAATACAATTATTTCAGTCAATATATCACTGATTGCTGACTTTAACTATTACAACAACTTTACCCTCCAAAATTCATTTGTCTTGGGCAGTTCCTCACTTGGTGTCCCAGTTGGCCGCATCTGAAATATGCACCAATTTTCGAATAACATATTCCCATATGAAGTTTGTTACATGATTTATACTTAGTAGTTACACATTTCTTCTTAAAGTGTCCATTCGTTTTCTTCTTCTTCCCCTTATCCTTCATAGCGGATCCATCTCCATACATCTCTTTACGTTTTCCTTTGATATCGTGAGAACTTCCTTCACCCTATTTATCTTTATTACTAGGGATGTCCTGAGATGCGGTTCGACTAGACGAAGGCACTAACTCAAATTTCCTCCGTACCTCTTCCGGGATCCCTTAGTATTTCTTCTTCAGTTCTATGTTCTTGTGTAGTAACTCAATTTTTTTTGAATACTCCTGTTTCCATCGCTCTTCCCAGTGTGCAGCAGAAGTGAGACAAAAAACACAGAGTTGAAAACGCGAGTTGACAAAACGCGACTCCAAGCCGCATTTTTTGTAAGCACGTTTTGTAGCCGAAATTCTGCAATTTGCTCAGCCATATCTCTTGTGTTCGGACCACTTTCCAATTATAAGTTGCAAAGGAATTTGGTGCACATGCTTCAGAAGACAAAAGGGTAGCCAATATAGCATTTTGTCAAGTCAAAAACTTTTGTTATTGACTATCTTAACAAAATCTGAGATTTGGGAATCAAAAAGTGGAAATTTGACCAGTGGAAAAGGAGCTTTTGAGCAGTTTTTATGCAGAGAAACATGGGAGGTCAGAACATCATACGTAGCCAAATTTTCTGATAGCAAACTCTTTCTAGCTAGTAAAATTTTGTAGGAACACTTAGAGACTTCATCTTGTAATCATCTAGTACTAGACATTGCAGATTCTTGGAGGGCTTCACCATTGCTTGGCTAAGCTTTTCTTTATCTTTTTTGTACTTGTACACTGAGATGTTTTCCATTAATGAAGCTATGAATTTGATGATTATATCTTCAATGAGTAGCTAAATTTTCATATCTAAGAAGTAGATGAAACTTATAGCCAAGTGATATGTTGGATGTGATTTATACTTATTGTATCTTGCATTAACTTGTCTACTTGTATATGCTTGGTTACCTGTTATTGTTTGATCACCAGTAGCAGGCTTACAGTTGTTATTACCCATTGAGAAATGGTAAAAACAATGAAATAACATGAGTGGAGTTTGAGTTGTATATTCATGAGAATAGAAATACATTCAAGTGGATTAAATCTGCATTTCATGCATGAACAAGAGCAGTTTCAATTTTCACCAAGAGATTAGGAAAAACTAAGCTGTTTTAGACTAATTTTATCATGAGAATGAAGTTTTGGCAATTTTGGAAATGAATCCCTGGTTAAACAAGAGTAGTAACAAGTATTAAATTCATTCATTTGGATCATTTGTGTCGTAAGTGGAATCTACATCCCTAGATTCAAGTATTTGGTGAATTTTTCTCCATTTGTAATATTGCGATTATCTAGCTAGGATTTTAGATAGTAAAAAGATTGTAGTCAGATTTAATTCTGAATTTTCTGCTCAAACATATTGTGAGTCTAACTAATAGAGTAATTAGGATCTAGTAATTGTTTAACTTGCTTCTCGTGAGATCGACCCGATACATTCCCTACATTACGATTTTGGCCTGTATACTTGCAGTCAAACGGGTATAAATTCGGATTTAACTTGCATTTGTAATAAAAAAGCCGTCACCTTAATCACTCGAAAATCGAGGTTCGAAAGTGAGGGTTCTAAGTCTCAAGAGAAACTTGATTCTTCCGTGAAATCAGGTTTAAAATAGTTTATAAATGTCAAGATAAGGTGACGAGTCCTCAAAAGCTCATTTCATAAGAAATCGAAAATTTCAGCTTTAAGTGACAAATTTGGAAAAATCAAATCTTGAGTTTGACATATCCAAAAATTAAAAACTCTACACCGTTGGAAACTAGGTTCGGAGTACTAAAAATTCCTAGAAAACACTTTTCCAAGATTCTACATGGAAGGCACTCATTTTTCCACTCAAAGTTTCAGTAGGACAGGTTTGAACCAGTCTTGGTTTTGCAGTCATCTTTGGAAATTCAGCATAATTCACAAAAAGTGAACTAGCCTTTGAAATTTGTAACACAATAAGAGTTTCACACAAGGTTTCAAACACAACAAACAGAACTAAATTCGGAGTTTTGAGTGTCAAGATATAGTAGCTTAAATTCGGCTGACTTTTGTACACTAATAAAAATTTTTCAGATTTGAAGAGTAAACTTTTGGGACGTTATTTTAGTATCGAAATCGTCTTGAAATTACACCAAATTTGGTACACTTAAAATTTCATATGTGGACTACATCTCTATCAAATTTTATGTAAAAACTCATGTGGGAAGGTAATTAACAAAATGACTAAAGTTCGAAAAAATGTTTCAAGGCCAATCTGCCCTCATGTATTTCTTTCTTTTCCAAACATTTTGCACAATAAAATCAGCCCCAATTCAATCAATTTTTGAAACCAATGTCCTATAAATATTTAATAAGCAATTGACATCAAAATTTTTGAGACAAAACATCCCAAAACAACTCTGACCATTCGGCCAGCAAGAAGGGAAAAACTTTCCAGTTTTCCAGCTTTGTTGCACTTTCGAAATCTGGCAACATCTCACTCAATACAAGTTCAAATTAAGAATAGTTGGTGGCATTGTAAACTAGGTTCAAAATGCTACATTTCATCAGGAGATAACATTTTCAAAATCAGTTCACAAGTGAGAGAATATAGAGCCACAAAATGTAGCTTCTCCATTCCTCTCGGACAGATAGTCATAACAGAACAGCAAAATTTGTCGAATCCCTACAGATGACTCAAAACGAACTAGTGGGTGATTTTTATACCGTTGGAAAGATATGAATGTCTAGTTTTGAATGCCACTAACGCACTCAATTTTGACTTGTTTACAGAGAGATACGTTCAAACAAAGAGGTACTGTTTGGCTGCCCAAATTACCATTTTCAGATTACTTTCAATTTCGAAAACTCTAGTTTTGAGCAACCAATTGAAACGATTTTTGGTAGACACTTTGTACACACAATATACAACAGATATCACTCAATTTCACAGCCAAACAACCAACAAAAATTTGAAATACAAGTAAGATAACCACAGGACAGTTTCGGCTAGCTATCATGCATAGCTTGTCCTTGATTTTTCCTTCACTTTATAACCGTATTCATCTCAAATAACACATAAACAACCATAATCAACTAATTACACATCAAGTCAGCTACCTATAATCCACTTCAAGACCGCTAGTCTAAAGATTAAAGCAAGATAAAATGGGTTTCCTCAAGTCCTCTACCTATTTCTTGCTTAGAGTTGTAAACCCATGCAATTTAAGCTTGATTCTTGAAGAAAAATGGAAAGATTGCAAGAGTTGAAGTTTACCTCTTGAACCCTTGAAGAAACAAAAAATTTCTCACCACAAAGCCTCCAAGAAACTCCACTAGATGATGTCTTTCTCCAAGCTAAAGTTGATCTCCAAGAGATTTTGAAGTTTGTTGCAAATTTGGAAGTGAAATAGAGCAAGATAAAGCAAGATGAAATGAAGCTTTCTTCTCTTCTTTTCCTTTGCTGTTCGGCCGACCAAGAGAGGGGAGAGAGAGAAGGGTGTGTGTTGTGAATCTTCCCTTGAAAGATTGGAGGGAAAAAGGTGCAAAAAGTTGTCCAAGGTCAACTTTGAATAGTGCGCGAATAGTGTCCCGCATTACCACTTTTCTCTCTTATTTGTTTCACTTGTGCACTAATCCTCAAATGTAATTCCTTTAACACTGTAATTATTCACTCTTAGTAGTCTAGTATAAGTTTCTTAAATCTCCACTTAGTCATTTTGACGCGAAATACGCGAACTTCCGATTCGCGCTCGATAAAGTGAAATTTAAAAACAATTCATGTAACGATAATATAATTAACTAATACTAGGGTAAATAATTATAAAAATAACTATTTTAAGAAATGAAAACATGAGTCCTCACATAGTGTGCTCTAGGAAAATTAATGAGCATACTTGAATGATTGAGGGTATTTTTAGCATTTAAGGAAGATTATTGCTATGGTAAAAAGATTATTACTTTGGCAATATCACTTGGTTGGCTTCTATTCTCCCCATTTCCCCACTATAACAAAAATGGTCTTTTCTGACATGTCTATAAGGACACTTGATGATTTGTGTCATTATAACACTTGTATCATGACACTTGTTATCAACTCAATAATATATACTCTAATTTTTTTTATTTTATCTGATATAAAAATAATAATCTACCTTTAGACTCCTTAACATGACACTTGAGAAAATGTGAGATACACCAAAAAAAAATTAAAACACAAAACGACGTCATTTGATTTTGGCGGAAGATTCCTTTGCCAAAACACTTAGTGAAATCTCAAAACTTCGTTTTGCCTGCCAATGAAATTTTACTTCTTCTTATCTTTCTCACAAATTCTCTCTCTTGAAAAACTATCTCTCAAAACTCTTGGCCAAAATTTTGCTTTCCCCACAGAGTTTTTTCTGTTGAATCTCTTAGCAGTCAAACTACCCTTGCTTTTCCATTGAAGGTATGTAATTGCATGATAAATGTTTGCCCTAAATTGGTTTCTCTCGGTTGTCTACTTGAATCTGATATAATGTTTTTTGCAGAATCTGATATAATGTTTTTTGCGGGATCTTACCAATTTTTGCCCTCCACCTCTCCTGGTCACTCTCCTCTCCTCTCCTCTGCTCCCAACCTCCGCCGTCCCGTCGCCCCTACTCCTTCCCTCTCATCATCAGGTTTAGGTTCGTCAAAACCAGAAAATGGAACAACATGACATCAAAGAGGACGAGTTTGGATTCTCCAGAAATTATTTCTTAGCGAAAGAATTAGGCAATTCCAATAAGAAATCCGGCCACAAGCTCGCAGATATCGATGTCATCGATGAACAGGTTATACTCTGCAATTTTTCTATATGTAAATTTTGGTTGGTGATTTCCTGCAAAAAGAGTTATCTTTTTGGGCTTTTTCCTTACTAAATGATGCAGGAGCTAAGGGAAGCCCTGGCCAATATTGAGCAAAAACATGAGAAAGAAATTGATGACTTTTGGGTGCTTTTGGTTGGATTCAGTGAATGTGGGGAATGTTCTTCTAGAGGGGGCGTGAAATTCTTTCGATTGTGCATTTTGGAGAGTTGTGATGTAAAAATTATTTTCTTGTGTTTATTCGGTTTTCAACATGCCCCTAATGTCTTTATTTGCTTCTTCGTTTGGCAGCTGGCAAGATTTTTGTCAAGATATAGCATTGGGGAGAGCGGGCTGGTATCTTGGAATTTCTGCTGGAAGACAACTGGATGCAATGACTGATAACCTAAGTCCTGATCTTAAGAATTTTAGCAATAGTTTGCCAGTATTTGATTCAGAATTTCATGAATTTTTACCAGCAAATTGGAGCATCAGCAAGGTGACATGGTAATAGATATTGATAAGATATAGGGAATGATTTCCTTTTGTGCACTTTTACCGGAAGAAATTGTGGTTATTTGTGATCTAATCATTGCACGAAGGTAGGATGCTACATTTTGCATTTCATACATGGCACCCTTGACTGGCCTAGAATTGCGACTAGTCTAGAATTGCATACATCCAATTTCAGAGTACTGTAGTAGTATGAAACTTGTGGAGTCAAACTATGCAAAAACTTGTGGATAACTTCTCACTCTATGCTTAGCAAGCTAGAGGTAGATGCACATATTAGAAACAATAAATGCAGTCACAGATTATAACTTCCTTTCATACTGTCTCATTTTTTCTCTGTTAACTTGGAATAGGACTTTAAAGTATAGCTATGATGATAAGTTTTAGCCCTCCCATCCTCATCTGCTTTGGTCTCTTCTGCCACTCTTGTTTGTCCCACTTGAAGCTTTTCGAACCTTATTTTGTGCTATTCTGAACTTTAGAAGTGAATGCAGGAGAAATACAAAGTCTTTTGTTTGAGCAAATCTTCTTCTCTTGGTTCTCCATTGGCTTGCATGTTTTCCCGATGTATTTGAACGTTTCATGAGTATGGTGTTGCAGCATGATTTGAAGCATGTGTTTCCTTCATGCTGCATTTATATATCAGGATTTCATTGCTAGGCAGCGTATAGCATTCGCAACTTCCATTGTGTTTAGTAGAGAGGATCTGAGAACTTTTTAGCAGATGTATGTGGTTTAGGGCTGAAATTCTAGTTCTAAAGGCCCATTATCATACTTTTTTCCTTTTATTTTTCTTTTTTTTGAAAGGGGGGTTGTTCAGAGGGATATCAGTGTTTTACCATGTTCAAGTTTACCCAGAAAGCAAAAAATATGTCTGTATACATATATTTATTTGCAATTATGCTGATTAGCCCGTTATTTTTCTGGCCTGCAATTGCAGTATTGTCTATTCACATGGATGAGCAAATGGATCGAAGAACATTGCTTGAAAGTTATGTTTGTACAAAGCAACCTAGTGAGTTCAGATGGCAGCCAGGTTCTCTTACACAAGTTTGTTATCCTCTTTGGACTTTAAGGTACTGATCAGCTCCACGTTCTTATAAGCTACATAAAATTGTTTTCCAGGCTTTTACAATGGATTTTGGGTTGTTGTTGAGGATGTTGACAAAGCGCCTCCTGATGTTCAATCCATCTTGTTGCCTTTACTGGAGGGTGCAAGTTCATTTATTACTGGCCATGGGGAGGTATGCTCTTTTTCTAGTATGCTTTTGATATTCAAATTGCTCTTTGGAACAGTTTGAAATTTGATTTTGGATCAATAGCACTTTTTCCATAGCAATCTATCATAGCTTAGGTTTTCTTGTCTAGCATTGATGACTATTTTTTGCAATTTTTCAACACATGATTGTATTTTTTAGTTTTATTTTACTGGTCATATGGTTTGTTTATTGGTGATCTACTAGTAGTAACTAGGATAAAGTGGAGAGTCTTGGACATCTATTGTTGGTAGAGTTAATTAAATGCTGTCATGCTGGCATATCCTTGTATAACTAAAAGAATTTTGTAACTTATCTCTGCTTGAGGAATTTCATTGAAAAATTTTGGGCGTTTGCAGGCAATAAGAGTGCATGAGGGTTTTCGACTGTTCACCACTGTGACTAGCTCAAAGTTGGACATATCATCAATCAAAGAAGGTTCATGCTGCTCCTTTTAATTTTTCAGAAGTTGCTTGGGATCTCTCTCTCTCTCTCTCTCTCTCTCTCTCTCTCTCTATCTCTCTCTCCCTCTCTCCCTTCCCTCTCTTTCTTCTGAAGTGAAACTTTTCAGTTTCCCTTGTCATGGAATTATGTGCTCATGTGTTATGCTTCTTTTCATTTTTGAGGAAGTTGCTTGTGATCTCTGTCTTTCTCTCTCTCTCTCTCTCTTCCCGTCCTTTCTTTCTTTCTGAAGTGAAAGTAGAATGGGCTTTGTTTGTGATACAAACATTGTTATTTCACATGGTAGGCTGTTATAATCTTAGCTGAGCTTCTATGCGATCAATTGAAAGCCCAACATAAGTTTACATCCAGGAGTTTGCATAAGCACCAACAACCATTTATACTTGATCAATAGATGATTTAATAGCATTTTTGGATCAACATCACCTGGAGGACAGTGATTCTTTTATCTGTGTTCTTGTCCACAATATTGATGGGCCTGGGTTGCGTGATCCTGACAAAAACTTGGATATTTCATAATTGGTTTGGTGCAACTTAGTATGCCTCTCAAATTGAAAATGCACTTTTGAAGTGTGAAAGGGTCTATGCAGGTCCTCCATCTTCAATTCCCTAGGAAATTAGGTAATAGGTCCTTACCATGTCCCAAAATGCTTGCTTTCTTCTCTAGTTACCATACCATGTGCTGGTCTTATATTATGGCTTTTCTGGAATTTTATTGCTAGCTATGATGATCTAATGATTCCCACAAACTTTATGCAGAGGTGGAACTAGCTGAAGATTGATGGGGACTTCGTGGTTATGACTGAAGGCTCTCATTTCATTGGAAAGTTTGGAAACTACTGCAAGTTCTTTCAACTTGTTAGGGATGGGAATCTTTTAGTTTGTGCACAAGAGAGTCTTTCAAGTTTGTGCCCATGAGAATCTTTTAGTACTTGTTTGGGATTTTAGTACTTGCTATGTGAGTACTTGTTTGGAATTTTAGTACTTCCTATGTTAGTATTTGTTACCGACTTTTAGTTCAACAAATTATATTTGAACATTGATTTTTACTTTTAAATTACTATATGCGTTCTGCTCTTTGGGATAATTTTACAAGTCCTTTGGGTTTCTGATTGACGGAATGTACAACAGGGAGCACTACTTGCAGGTTGCTTCCATATCAAAAAAAAAAAAAAAAAAAAGCTCCTGGCAATTAAAAGTATCAGCATAGCTCAGTTTCTAAAACAATATCCTAATGTAGTACTACAGTTATCTTCACACTTGCGATTATAAAAAAAGGAATTTTGATTGATAGACGGGACGCTATAGCAACACAATATTCCTGACACATTTAAATGCTACGAGCCTATCCCCACATTGGAATGGGCGACACTCGTCCGAGGTGTGAAGAAAGGTGAAGTGTCAGTTTAGATTATCTATATTGACACCTTTAAATGCCGTTAAAGGTCATTTTTATTGTAGTGCCCCCACAAATTACACAAATATTTATTTATGTATCTATTTCTCCCTGAATGTTCTCTAACTCAATTTGTTTAAAATACTATCTATGTTTGTGTAAATTTGGCTTTTTAAATTTACTAAAGTGATTCTTTTCTTTGTCCTTATATTCTTTTTACAAATTAATGAAATTTTTATTAGTATAATATTCTATTCCTATTGGCAATCAAAAATAATCTTTGAAAAGTTAAGATTCATTTAATTAATTTATGTGAGCAATTACTACTCTTAACTATTAATAGTTTAAGAATTCTTTTTCCATTATTTTGTTGAGAAACTTAGAAATTGGAACAAATATTAAAGTAATTTATTGTAGAAAGAGAAGGAAGTTTGTATGAGTACTTCAATTTAGGAAAGTAATAAACATAAATCAACTTATAATCCTGAATAGCATATTAAGGTCTACGACAATTTCCACGCTCTTCCGGCATTGGCTCGTGGGGGGGTCAGATTAGATAGGTTAGGGGTGCCTTCATTTCAGAGAAGTAAGCGTTTGTAAGCAGAACTTGTGATTGGTTTGCTTTCTTGATGAATAAAATCCTATTTCTTTAAAAAAAAAAAAACAACTTATAATGTATTTGGGGCTATGGTTGGTTTCAAAACCTTGATTTAAACAGCCTATGATAGAGTAAGTAAATATCAATAAGTATGTTGCTATTACCTGTTAGATTAGCCTCCTCGATGTCTACCACCTCCAAATTAGTATTTTTTTTTCCGAAAACGATAGGAATTTTTATTTCTGCTAATAGAAAAATACAATATATGAGACACTGAGGATCAAATAATTCCTCATCAAAGAGTATATGCATTGCTTTCTTACTCAGTTTATGACTGAGTGTATTAGTACTATCATTACTAGACTGACTATCAAATGAGCATGTCCTAAACATTGAGCTAAGACGGCTATGCATTCTAGGTGGGCTGCTATACGAATGTTACTTGGGACTTGGCGGTGCATGAGCTTTAAAATCTGATTGCATGGTATCTGAAGCTTTATGTCCAGCCATCCTCGTTCCTTTAGCTTGCAAAGTGCCAATTGTATAGCCACCAAATTGTCCAAAACAACTGATCCATTGCTTCTTTCTTTTAGCATCCACGTTGCACATATCTGGTTCATGACATTTGCCGCTGTGATGCCGATTCCCATGTTCTGTCCTTCAATGTGTTGTCCCACATCTACTCCAATGATAAGCGAGTTTGCATTTGGTCCCACCCCTGCATCTTGTTCATCTGCTGTATCTGTTTCTGATACGCTCATCTGTTGTTCAGCCTGTTGGGAGTGATGGTACTCCTCCCATTCCTTGACTGCCTTTATAACTACTTCCAGCAGATGTCGTTCTTTGTCTTCAAATTCTGCTTCATTCCTGGCTTTCCCAATTTACCAGAGGATGTCGACTGTTAAAGCTATGTGTTGTATTCCTTCCTTCCAAGCCTTTACTTCCATGAAACTACCCCACCAGTTCCTGAAATCATTGGTGAACTCATTCAGTCCATCCCATTGTAGTAGAGCCATCTTCTATATCATCCTTGCCTTTGTGCAGTGGAAGAAAATGTGCTCCACTGTCTCACTGGTTTCTCCATATTGCTTACAAAAAGTGTCCCCTTTTCCTGTTCTCCTAAAGATTGCCTCTCTTCCTGGTAAGACTTGGTGCAAACTCTTGCATAAAAACAGCTTGTGCTTGTGCTTTATTCTAAGTTTCCATAGCTGTTTCCAGATTTTGTCACTTCCTCCTGTCCAGCTTGCTTCCCCCTTTCTGCACTGTTATGTCTTGGAATGCCTATGTTCACGTACTAGAGCTTTATATGCAGACCTGACCGTGTACTGTCCAGTATTGCTATAATTCCAGAAGTAGCAATCAGGTCTACCTGTTAGACTTATAAGCGTTTTGAGAATGTGCCCAGCTTCGTGTGTGCTAAAGTTCTTAAAAATGAGTGTTGATATCCATCTAAAGTTGGATGTCAGATCACTCACTTTTGTGACCATACAACCTATGGGTTTTGGGGATTCAATTCTACCTCCCTTGCCTTCCAGTAGCCAAGCATCTTACCAAATGGTGGTGTTCTTCCCATTTCCAATTTTTTTCCTTACTCCTCGCTGTACATCTTCTCTTGCTCCCATCAGACTTTTCCATATTCATGATGCATTGCCTTTTACTTCACAGCTGAAAAGTGATGTTTTGGGATAGTACCTAGCTCTCAAAACTTTGCTAAGTAATAGATTCGGGCATGTAAGAATCCTCCAAATCTGTTTGCCTAGCAAAGCTTTGTTAAAACCTTAGAGATCTTTAAAGCCTATTCCTCTAGTGTTCTTTGCAGTTGTCATTTTTTTCCATGAACACCAATGCACTTTCCTCTTCCCGCTGTCCTCCCCCTACCAAAATCTTGCCATCAGAGAATTGATCTCTTTGCATAATCTCACTGGCAGATTAAAACATGACATTGCATATGTTGGCATTGCCAAAGTTACTGCTTTTAGCAAAACCTATTTTCCTGCTTGACATAGCTGTTTATTGCTCCAGTTGGAGATTATTTTTTGGCATTTATCCCTGATGAAGCCAAAAATTTGGTGTTTGGTTCTTGTGACTACCATTGGCAGTCCCAAGTACTTCCCTTGCTTCACCACCTGTATGCTTTCTAAGCTGCTGCAAATGTCTCTTTGTTCATTCATCTCCACATTTCTACTGAAAAACAGTGAAGACTTTTCCATATTGATCACTTGTCCGGATCCTTTTTCATAGGTCTTCAGGATTCCTATCACTTCTTGAGCTTGCTTCTTGTCTGCTTTGCAAAAGACTAATGAGCCATCCGCAAAAAGAAGATGAGTTATTGATCGACCAGTCCTGCTTATCTTCAATCCAATCAGCCTTTTGCTCCTTTCCGCTTGATCTAGCAAATTTGAGAACCCTTCTGATATTAGAAGAAAAAGATAGGGTGACAAGGGATCTCCTTGTCGAATCCCTCTTGAAGGTATCACGTATCCTTTAGGCTCTCCATTTATGTTAAAAGAGAAAGAAGTTGTCGTGATGCATTCCATTATCCAGTTAATCCATTTATCACAAAAATCCAGTTTGAGCATGATTGCTTTCAGATATCCCTACTCAACTCTGTCGTAAGCTTTCGACATATCCAACTTTATAGCCATGAACCTATGAGATCCTTTTATTTTTGGGGTAGTGCAAGTACTCATGAGAGATGATAACATTATCCAAAATTTGTTGTCCAGGCACGAAAGCAGCCTGGTTTTTACTAATACAATTGTTCAAAACTTTTTTCAATCTATTTGATAAGATTTTGGAAATGATTTTATAGAGCACATTACACAAGCTTATAGGCCTAAACTACTTAACCTCAGTGGGGTTATCAACCTTGGGGATGAGGGATATGTTTGTATGATTGATAACTTTCAGCATATGGCCAAATTGCAAGAAACTTTTGGTTGCTTGTATGATATCATTTTTGAGATACCAAAATTTTTGAAAGAAAAGAGGTGTCATGCCATCGGGTCCAGGGGCTTTGGTTGGGTTCATGGAAAAGAGTGCATCTTTAATTTCTTTTTCCTTGACTGGTTGGGTTAGTTGTATGTTCATGTGATTGGTTATTGACTGTGATATTCCCTCCAGAACCATATCAGTTTGAGTCACTCCCTTACTCATGAAGAGCTCCTTGAATTGCTTGACAACTTCATCTCCAATTTCCTCTTCTGATATAGTCCATGTACTGTCCTCTCTTTGTATTCTTTGCATGGTGTTTCTCTTTCTCCTGCTTTTCACCTTAGAGTGGAAATATTGGGTATTTTTATCTCTCTCCTTCAACCACTGCACTCTAGATTTTTGGCTCCAAAATAGTTCCTTTTCATCATAGGCCTCCTTTAATTGTCTTCTAAGGTCCTTGTTGCTTCATTTTTTGTCTTCGCACTCACTTACTTGGAGCTGTTCCAGTTATTTTTTTAGATTGTCAATCTTTTTCCTAGCATTTCCTTGGAAATTATTTCTCCATTTCAGTAGAGCCCTTCTGCAGTTAGCTACTTTCTTGTGCACTTTGTACATATTAGAACCTATTTGTTCCTCCTCCTATGCCTTCTTTATCACTTGTTCCACTCCCTCTTTTTTGAGCCATCTTTTATCAAAAAAGAAATGTTTCTTCCGTCTCTCCTTAAGAGGTATGGAATCTATTAGCAACATACTGTGATCTGAACCAAAGTTATCTATATGTTTAACTGTTGCTTTATCAAAACTTTGACTCCAATCATTACTTACCAAAGCTCTATCAAGTCTTTGCTTGATTTCACCTTCTTGAGACCAATGGTTACTCCAAGTCCAGGGGTTACCTTTGAAACCAATATCAATGAGTCCATTTTGTTCAATGAAGTTCCCAAAATCTTTAAATGTTTCTTCCTCTCTCTTTCTACCTCCCCATTTCTCCTCATTTGATGTAATGTCATTGAAATCACCTGTGATCATCCATCTAGTACCCCATAGTACCTTCCTTCGTTCTATAACTTCCCACTGTTCCCTCCTGATTTGATCATCAGTACTCGCATAAATGCCTATGAACCACCAGTCCTCATTGTTGTCTGTATCCATTATATGGACTTCCATAATGAAAGCAGTAGTTCTGACCTCTAATACCTTCACTTCAGAGCTCCACATGACTGTCATGCCCACAGCTTTATTCATAGATGCCACCACTACACCTTTATCAAACCTCAGTTGTCTTCTAATCTTTTCCATGAACTGTTTCCTATTTTTGGTCTCACACAAGAACACCATTTGTGGGGAGAGGAGGTTGCAAGCCTTCCTCAACTGGGGAATTGTCAAAGGGCTCCCAACACCTTGGCAATTCCACACCATTGCTTTCATTTATCCATGGGTGACCATGTTAGGCCGGCCACCACCGCTTCAGATTGACTTGCACAACTTTGTTGATCAGTCCCCTTTCTTCCCTTTTTTCCAACTATTTCAGTCACTCCAATGTCCACCATATCTTCATCTATGAGTTGGAATTTTCTCTTCCCTGTAACATCTTTGCTCATCCCAAGATTCTGCACAACTTTCATGAGATTCCTGTTTATCACTGGCTTTTTAACAGATTTCTAGTTCTTTTAGGTGTTTTTTGGTTGCTCTTTTCCTCCACCCCCTCTAGTTGGTCTTCCACTTGTATGCTATCAGCTTCGAATTCCTTTGAAGGTTGCTCCCCATCCTTTTGCAACACTATGGTTAACTGTCCTCCACCTAATCTCGTGTCAGGTATTTGTTGAGCCTGTTCCTCTTTCCCATTTCTGTTATCCCTATCCTCCTCTCTTGCCTGCACCTTTTGTTGTTCTGTTTGTATCACTGTGGTATCTTTCTGAATGTCACCCACCTGTTGACCACATTCCTGACTTGTCTTTCCGTCCTCACTCGCCAAATGTGTCTCCATCAACTCCCTTTTACTTATGATTGGGACCAGCTCCTCCTCCTTAAAACCCCACCTTTGCTTGTTTGGGGATATATTAGCCTGCTGTCTCCTGCTCCTTTCCTCTTGAGTCGACAGTTTCCCACCTCCTGCCCTCAGCCATGGCCCAAATTGATTATCCTGCTGGCCTTTTCTACCTAATGTGCTAGCTGAACATGCCCTTTTACTATGGCCTATTTTGCCACACGTATAACAGAAATCAGGTCCTCTCTCATATTTGAAACTTAGCCATTTCACCTTCCCTTCCATTTTCACCATAGTACCTCTCATGAGAGGCTGTGAAATGTCAGCCACGACCAACAATTTAATGTGTCTACCTTCCTTTTCTCCTCCTTGAGGTATAATCACTTCCTTCGTCTCATAAAACACTGATGCAATCTTTCTTTCCACTTCCTTGGATATCCAATGCATAGGGAGATTCCACACTTGAACCCATAATGGTGCAATGTTAAAGTCAGCTCCCTCCTCTTTGAAACCTGTAAACCATGGTTTAATAACTAGAATTTGGATATCAGTTATCCATGGACCTCCCTTGTAAATCCTTTGTCTATCCTTGTCGCTAGGTATTACAAACTGGAAAGTGTTGACTCCAACCTCCACCACCCTGAGACCTTTAAGGTAGCCCCATGCTAATGTAACAAAAATTTTCACACCTACAAAGTTAATGATTTTGTCACCCATTATCTTCCCCACTAGATAGTCTTTGCACTCCTTCACGCTTGATCCAACATCTCCCAAGTCAAGCTTTGTTTCGCCCCTTTCTTTTGTGGAAAGATCAAATCTTTGTAGAATTTCAGCAATTTCCTCCACCATAGAGCCACACTATATTTGTAGAAGGGAATATCACAGATCAAATACCAGTCCAGAGTATGGGATAAGAGTGTTTTTGGCTAAAGTCAGTGGTTAACCTCTAGGATCAATTTTCGTTCAACACTGAGGGTAAGAGCTCAGGAATATAAGACCTCAGATCAAACCAATAACCACCTAACTGCATTAGTATAAGCCCCAAGAAAGACCCCTATTTGAAAACTAAAAACACATCAGGATTCAAAATTACCCCTATTTTTGAAACAGTTTTTAAGACATTTTCTTTTTTCAGGTTTTTTTTTAACAAATCACAGAGAAAAGAAAAGACTAAATATAGAAAGAAAAAACACAAATAGCGGTAATAATCAGCTGCCCTCAAGAGTACATGTAGCACCGAAGAGAATCCATGTGGTAAAAAGCTTTAAAGCTACCTGTCTGAGCTTGGAGTAAAATCCAATTGCGGTAGCAGTGGAGAATCCTCTCTTTGCTACTTTGTTGGCTTCACCAATCAGAACTAGAACTGAGATCTTGTCGGTAGTGGAGTAATGGTAAACCTAAACAATGTCGGGTCTGTTTAATGTTGAAGTGGAAAGTTTGTAGTCTTCCAGCTGGTGGCTTTTATTACTTAGGTTGTTCCCTTGTTTTCAGACAGGAGAAAACGCTTCCGCAACCTCCCAAGGAGGAAGATTGGCACATTTCCCAATAGAGAGAAAAAATTAACTCTCACTTGGGAGAGAAAAAAGAGTGTTACGTTAACATGGTTACCACCTCCAAATTAGTATGATTGCCAATATCTGCTAGGATTTGACCTACAGAGAAGATCAATCATAATATTTACATAAGGATTAATCTTTCCTATACTGACAGCGTTAGATATATAACAACTATATAAATGTTAAATTTAAAATTTAACTTTTACAAATATGTTATAGATCCAACAATGATAATATATATATTGTCAGTGTATATAAATTTTACTTTTTACATAATTGCTTGGAAAAGTATATATGTATATATGCAAGCAATTGTTTTAAGGAATGTATCTTAGGATACAAAACCTCAAGGGATAATTTCGAATACCTCCCTTGAGGTTTCTTGTAATATCATTTAGCACCCTAAAGTTTCTAAAATTTCACTTACCTCCCTTAGATTAACAGTTTTTGTAATATTTTAGCCTCTTTTGAGGAAAAGTAAGAGAGATAACACTTTCCTTCCAATGCTACCCTTATTTTATCGTATTTATGAAACTTACATCAACAATAAAAATTAAAAGGCTAAAAAGTAAAACTGAAAATATCTAGAAATTGCCTAAGTTCTTTTCACAGGAAAAAAAAAGAAAAATAACATAGGCAGTATATTGATATTTGGTCATGAGATCATTTTTTATTAATCTTTTTAATGCTGACTTAATTATAATTTTTTTCTATAAGTAGGCTTTACATGCAAACCACACATTTAAAAAAGACAATTTTAATTTAAAGTACAACTTGAATTACATCATCTATTAAAACAAACTTCCTAAAAAGATTGCATGACTTCCTTAAATCCATCTTGCAAAATTTTCTAAGGTATAAATTACTTACCAAAATCTTTTGAAGCAATTGATATTACTAAATTTAACTTAACCACAACCTTTGTTGCATCACCACCATCTAAATATAGAGAAATATGGACTGATATTGGATGGTCATTTGGTTATTTTTATTTATATTTTTTGGATTAACAATTCTTTTTTACTTTGGAATTTTTAGTTAAATAATAATTAGGAATGCAAGTTGATAAGGGAGGTAAGTGAGATTTTAAAATCTCAAGGGTACTAAGCGATATTAGCAAAACCTCAAGGAAGGTTTCCAAAATTATCCCCGTATCTTAAGCTACCGAAAAGTGTACTAAGTAGTTTACAAAATAAAATAATTTACACGTTCGCAGAATAATTTAAGTTCAATTTATTTATATAACTAAGAAAAGGGGAAGTATATATGGACTGTTTTGATCATTGAAAATAACTGAAAGATTTATGCATTTGAGTTAGTGAAGCTTAATTCCAAGATATAATTTGTTTTGATTATTGAAAACAACTTAAAGATTTATGCATTTGAGTTGGTGAAGCTTAATTCCAAGATACAATTTGGTCAGGCCGGTACACCATGAGAAAGACATATACTTCATATAATAACATCCATACATTTTCTTGAATTTAACTTTTGGCCCGTCTTGGCTGTAACTTGTTTGGAACCATCAAGGCTATGGTGATCATCCCCAACCAGGGTCCAGTTTCTTGTTTTTGTACCTTGAGTTATAGTGATCATATTACATCATTTTCGCACAGTTTTGTGGACTGATTGAATTTAAATAAAGAGATGCATATTACTTTAGAACATGATGTAATAAAAAGCTAACAACAAATCCCACAGCCCATATAAAGGAAATGGGTGAATTGCACATTATTTTATTGTGATTTATCACTTTCTTAGTTGTACATAAACTTCTTACGGTTGGGACAAAAGTGTTATAGCGGTGACGAATCCCTGCCTCCATAACAAAATCAGCCAAAATGTCAAAAGTATCCCAATATAAAGATGAAAATTACTTGTTAACAACAAGGGATTTATGAATAGATTTTGAAAATCATAAAAAGATTATGTGAAAAAATGCTAAAGAATGGAGGTTAAACTATATTGCATACTATACTTATATATCTTGGTCATTTCAGTAATTTTAGTTTCTAAACAAATATAATATGAACATTTAAATTAGTTCCAAACCATGAAGGAATTACATATTGTTTTAAAATCATAAAAGGGTTATGTTTGAAAGCATTAAATCACAGAGGATAAAGTGTAATTTTTCTGAAGGAATTGTAACTCAAAATCAAGGAATTACTAGCTAATCGTACCTTGAATATCGTTTCCACCTAGAACTAGCGTCCTAAGCGTAGTTAGATTCCAAATTCCTTTTGGTATATTTCCTGCCAGATTGTTGTATGACAAGGACAAGATTTGAAGCCTCGGACAACCTCCAATACCAGCTGGAACTTCGCCACTAAACTCGTTCCTTGACAGATAAAGCCCTTGGAGTTGTGGCAGATAATCGCAGATACGTGCTGGAAGGTAACCGGATAAGCTATTATTCGTAAAGCTAAAGTGCTGCAACGACGAGAGGTTAAACAAAGACGGAGGCAAGGGGCCTTCAAGTTTATTACTTTGCATGCCAAGGGACTCCAAGTTCTGTAAAGCACTCCATTCTTGAGGCAGCTTTCCAATTATGAGGTTCACATCCAACCTGAAGGTCTCTAACATTGTTGCATTAGAGAGGGTTGGTGGCAATGAACCTGAAATTCTGTTACTACGGAATGAAACATAACGAAGTCGAGATAAAGCTTCCAACCATGATGGAAATCCGCCATCAAAGCTATTGAATGCCAAGTTGATGTGCTTGAGTCGACGCAAATGAACCATCTGAGTTGGAAGATTTCCATGGAAGCTATTGTTTTCAAGATCCAGCCAGACTAAGAAAGAAACATTCCCCAGCTGTGGAGGTATGGTTCCAACTAAGCCCATTTTAGGAAGTTGTATGGCGGCGACTCTTCGATGGCGAGTGTTACAAGAGATTCCTATCCAGTAGCAAACAGAGGTAGAAGTGGACCAATTGATTGGAAGGATGTTTTGGGGATCGGAAATGGTAGACTTGAAGGCAAGAAGAGTATCCAGATCATGATCAAGGGTGTTGTTGTGGGAAACAACGTTAGTGGTACTTGAGGAAGCTGTCCCTTGGCTTGCAATCAAGGCTACAAGGATAAGGAAATAAGCTTTCTCCATATTTAATTTCTTTTCCAGAATGTGGACATATACTAGTATTGCCATAAAGAACATTTATAAATAGATTTAAGTACAACGACCTTTAAAAAAAAGAAAAAGAAAAAAGTACTTTATATTTTTTCGCCTCTGGAGAAGAGGACTTTGTTACTGCGAGGGTTTGCCTACTAGCCAGCAAGGAATAGTATAGAATGATGGCGCTATGGCGGTAAAGTAGACCTTGCACATGATTTTTCATTTTTATAATAGGGTAAATTACTTAAAGAGATTTTAAACTATCCAAATAGTTAATTTTTGATATTTCATCTATTTCAAGTGTCACATTATCCCCTCAATAACAAATAGTGTCAAATTTTGATTCTTCAATCTATTTCTACATTAAAGCTAACAAATTTGAGAGCAAAAGTTGATGAATTTAACTATGAAATAGACAAAAACAAATCAAAATTTAACACATTTTATTATTGATGACTTGAAATAAATGATGAGTAAAAAATTGATGATTAGAATAGTTTAAGGGCTCCCTAAATAGTTTAGTCTGACAAGCTTTATTATAGTTATTGGGGAACTTATTAGTTGCTCAATGACAAATTAAAACTTATCAACTCAATTATCAATGGTCTAGTTGGCAAACTGATACAAAGTCAATATTTGATGTTAATTAACTCACTTTCTTCTCCCTCTGTCATTCGGCCCTTCCCTACCAGTACGCCACTGCCGTTCTTACCGAAGGGCTAACTAAGAAGGTGGCCTCTTGTTCAGTAAATAATTTCAGAATTCACCAACTTCTGGCTAGGCTTTCCAGTTACTTTGTCTTAGTTTATATATGATCCCGATCCAACCAGATTTATTCATGTTAAAGTGTGGCTGATTAAGAAGATCCAAGGTGATTTGCTAATTTACCCTTTTTTTCAAATCAAGTGAACTGGTTATGTGGGATCAAATGAAGTGCATTTGCTAACGTAGAATATGGAAAAGCAGATGGCGAGAGATGGAAGGGACGCGTGGATGGTCGTTTCTTTTTTTTTTTTTCGAAAACAATAGATGAATTTTATAGCAAACCAAATTTTACAATATTTGAGCAACGGCTCAACCACCTATACAAAGTGTACTATGACACTAAGAAGAGAAAAATTCTCTCTTCATCCAAAAATATGCTTAGAGCATAACGACTAATGCTTTGACATAGAGACATATTACTATTTTTTCCTACTTCAAAAAAGCATATTTGAAACAGATTACTTAGAGCAAGTATATCATCCACTAACGTGACTGTGTTCGGATTGTCTCCTTTCCCACTTTTCAGCATAGCAATAAGATGGTGATTGGCGTTTATGACTTTAATCCTGTGCCAACCAAGCTGCCATACTTTGATGAGTGCCAATCGCACTGCTGCAGCTTCAGCTTGTATTGCCAGTTGCGAAGTTCTGTCCACTAGCGCCCAGTTAGCTATAATTCTTGTTCCATTCAGCTTGGCCACAACGCCAATTCCCATCTTGTGTCCCTCGGTTGCTTTCTGTGTTGCAATGTGAAGTTCCACGAAGTCCCTTACCTCCATTCCTTCCTCCCTTTGCCTTGCATCTGCTGCATCTGTTTCTGATGTACTCCTAGCTTCCTTTCCTGTACCAGCTTCCTCAAACTCCATCCACTCAATACTTGCCTTTTGCACTACTTTAATACCATCCTTCTCTTTCCCTTCAAATTCCAACTCATTCTTATTGGATGGTCGTTTCTTGATGGAGTGAAAAAGAAGGGTTAATTAATTAGGAATTAGACTTTGATGGGGATAGAGAAGAAGGTCCCGACGGAGCACGAAAAATGTGGGCCAATTAGAAATTAAAACTTGGACTTGGCATCATTGCCAATCGCAGGCACTTGGACTTGAACAAATTTCTGTCAAGGAGAAACTCCACGACCACATATATTATGAGCCGTGTTGGGATCAGAGTGTGTGTGCGTGCAAGTTTAGCATTCCAATGGTAGGTATCTCTTATTTGTGGATTTGACGTGAGCTAAATTTTTGCCAAGTTTAGGGAACAGGGCAGGTGGCAAAATGGCATTTGTCCAGGGATGTAAACCAAGTTTAAATGGATTTTGATTATAACAGAAAAGATACAGCTTTAAATGCATAGCCATTAAAATGTAATTAACACTCGATAGATTCACATGAATTATCCATTTGATCCATATAAATCCATTTATCAAAACACCACGCAATGGAAACAGAAACTCATCTGAAGCCACCTCTCCTCGACCTACTGTGACGACCCTATCGCACCCAGAGGTGTACCAAAGGGCTTAGCAGACCATCTGCCTAACTCGCGCCAGGATTCAAAAACGCAAAGCAATGAAACTATTTAAACCAAAAGAGTTCTATTTACATTCTCAAAAGTAGATATCCAAACTACTACATTATCCTATGATAATAACCAAAAGCAGAAAGTAAATCCGAAGAAGGGTTCTTATACAAATCACCAAAATAAGAAGAAACATCTTAATTGTCCAACTATGACAAACTGAAACTATCTATACTAGTGATAGTGCCAAAAGGGTCCCCGCGTCATCCCCTGATTAGGAAAACAAAGGAAAAGGGTAAGCTAGAAGCTTAGTAAGTAAACAGGAGTAAAAGGGTAAATTTCACAATAAGCCGAACAATTACGTCACAATGATGTCAAATCAAAAGTACAAAAGTAACAACACAAGTTAAGGATACAGGTTGGCTCCAAAGCCAAATCATGTGCCACGTGTAACCTCTTGTCGATACTCCGTCGACCACAAATAAGGGTTCGTAGAATCCCACTTGTACTCCCACCGTACCCCTTATCACCATCACTGGCTAGTCAACCACACAAAATGGCTCGAGCAATCAAAACGAAAACAAACTTGGTTCACAAACTTGTGACCTCAAGACTAGGTTGGACTGATTTCGACCAAACCCCCGCCGACTCGAATAGTCCGTCTAGGTCTTGAGATCGGGCCCCAATTTCATCATAGTTCACAAATTCACAAAAGTCACCCCGAGCTACAAGCTCAAGGGATTCAGTCCCAACACAGTTCATATACACATGTCATGTACAAATATATATGTAAATTAGCGTTTAGGTTGAGTGTGATAAAGTACACTTTCGCCTAAGTACCCTTTCATTCACCTCAAAACACATAAGCAACTTATACATAAAAACGGCCTGAATACTTACACACAGAACAAGGATAGCAAAAGTACGAAAATCACGTCGCGAATGATAGCTAGTAGGTCCCACTGGCTCCGTCTAGCTCACCACCGTCTGAAATAGAAGATTGCACAACATTATTTCACAAATGACTACTAAGAGGCATAAATCAAGCAAAACGGACACGCGCGCGCGTGGGGAAACGGAAACGGAAACGAAAACGGCCGGCAAAACGGAAACGGGCAGATTTGCCGTCCCAAACTGTTTTGACTACAAGTTAGGCTAGGAATGTCAGATTAAAGTGTATGAGACACCATTTCGAAGCTAAGAGAACAAATTACAACTTTCATGAAGGCCCTGTAGTCCAGATCACAACAGAACTAGGGCAAAAATGCACAAGACAGTCCCAGCCGTTTCAATTTAGGTTACCAAACAGGCCCTGTTTGAATAACCATAACTCATGACTCATAAATCAGAATTAAGAAATTCCAGAGGTGTTGGAAAGCTCATTTATAAAGCTATAACTTTTGTGTTTTGATTAAAAGCTGAATTAGTACAGAGCATAGGGAAAAATGGGTCCAAATTTCATGCTTAGAACTAACTGGCTTCAACGGCAATTCTGACACCTTATATTGTTTTGGGTATAACTGGAGCTACACTAATCGGATTGGGCTGAAATTTTGCAGGCACAACCAGGACTTAAGAAGCTACAACTTTTATATTTGGGCAAATCCTGAATCAATATGTAGCACAAAGAAAAATGGAGCCAAAGTTCGGGTTCTGGGCTGCCCTGTTTTCCAGTTTGAACGGTTTCGCGTGTCGCAAACGCATGATCCGTTTCTATGATTCTCATGCAAGTTTTCTAACCAATATCATACCAAATAAACACACATATACTAGCTTTTAATTGCTCCACAAGAGACCCGAAATTCCTTCCTCAACCTAACCTCAAAATCTAACAAACACTAACCATATTCTATACTTTTAATCTTACAAGTTCAACTAACCTCCAAGCCTAACCAAGCACACCCTACCCATCTAAGCCCTAGCTAAGCCAAACTAACTCCCCCTTAAGCTAGGGTTTCATGGTCAAATCTGATTTTGCTAAGAATCAACCATACAAGTGAACTTATCACACCAAAGATTCCATTTACAAGTCAAACCACCAACCAAATCAACTTAAAGAACCATGAAACAAGAAACCCTAATTATTCATAGTTTTGACCGAAATTTATGCAGCAATAAACCACTAAAATAAACCATTAAACTACTCAATATTCACCATATAAACTATAAAAGTGTACAATCACAACAACAGAATCACTTTCATGGCTTCAGATTCATTCGCCCAAAAACCAACTTCCAAGTGAGATGATTTACCTTCAAGTAAGCTTTGTAAGTGATGAAACTACAACAATCAAGTATCAAAGTTGTTGCCCTAAGCTCCAAGATCAAGATGGATAGCTAAACTTGAATGAACTTGGAAGAAATTTGTTTCTCCTCTTCAAGCTTCAAGCTTCAATCTCGGCTCTCTCTCTCTTTTTCTCTTTATTTTTGTTTTGTTTTAAGCCTATGATACATATAAGTCAAAGCTCATAAGAGATATTTTCTACTACAACCAATCACACAAAAGTTTGAATTTTGCTCCATAGCCCCTACAATATCACTTTCTCTTTCTTACACTCTTGCCCATAAATATATGAAAAGCTTTCAATTAATTCCATAGGTTACAAATTTAATTTAGTCCAAAACATGTAATCACACTTAATTGCTTCACTAATCACCCTCCTATCTTAACCACCTATACTTAATCATACCTTATCTCACATAAAAGCAACGAAACAACAACCTTCTTGTCATAGGCAAAATTAGGGTTTTAAACCCAACTTAGGACTTCTAATAGATTATAACACTAGAGGTTTTGCTCGTTTAGGGTTTTCTAACCTTTTTAAACCTACTTACCCTTTGTAAAATAAATCAAATCCTATACTTACCTGTACCAAAACACACACTAGAATACCTAACATGAATTACAACTCAAGCTTGTGATTAATACAAAAACTAAAGTTTTAGTCATAACCCAAATTAGGGTTTTCTATATCATTAGTACAAAATAATAGTTAATGCTCTTTAATACCCATAATATCAAAATGAAGGACTAACCGGGGTCTCACACCTACACCCGGAATGCTTGCAAACCCAGGACTCTCAACATTTTTACAGTTTAAAACTAGCTCTGTAGGCAGAACGTCATCATTCAACTAAAACTCACGAGAAATAACTGGAATTAGAAAAATAGTCAAAATATTTAAGAAGAATCTTTTTTGTTATTGTCTTGTACGTCGTTTAGTGTATTTCCCTTTTTTTGTGTAAAATTTCCCCCTTAGTCGCTTAATGATCACATGTTCTTTGTCTTCGACTAAATCTATGCCAATGAGTAAAGTCATCATTGTGGAATGTTTAAACTCAAGTTGCTTTGTTTTTTCTTTTCCAAGTAGGAAAGCAGTGGCACTCAAGAAATTGACAGGGAGAGGAGGATCTAAATTCAAAACCTCTAATTTGTTATATTTTAACTTTAATCATTAAACCAAATCTTCCTCTCTTAAGTTGCTTTCCTTTTTTTCCTTTTCGTTTTTCACCCAAATTTTTTATTAAAATAGTTTGCTCCAATTTCTATCCCGAACATAGAATGAAATTTTGATTTCCTAATATTTTACACATCATGGAGATGGAAAAAAAATCAGACTATTTTTAATTGGTAGTGGCTTAAGATAAACTTTAAGCATTATGAATCAGAACTTTCTTATCACATTATTTTTTATTAGATTTATTGGATTAAATTCTAATAAATTTTGATGAATTCCTTAATTAATTAACAATAATAGGATAAGACAGTAAAGAGGCGCGGGAATGAACTTTAAATTGTGAAAGATCATCCACGAGCCACAAAAACAAGCAAAAGAAACAAAATATCGACAGCGAGAATTCATATGCACACCCAAAAGGAAAAAAATTACTACAGTACTAGTCTACTCTACTAACTGCTTAAATAGATGGGCTATGGTTTTGCATTGTCTATTTAAACTCAATTTATTTATATCCATTTACTAAATGATTGTAATTGGATTGAATTAATTTTATTTACTATCCACTAAAGAAAAATCATTTATCAACCATATATCTATTTTGCCACTTACAGTGGATACTAGATTAGCTTTTCCCTTCTTTGCTTCTTGATCGAAGAGAGGCATTCAAGATGCAAGAGAGAGAACTAGAGGTTGATTTAATATTTGTTCCCACAATTAGTTTTACAAAAAACAATCAAAGCATTTTTTGGTGTTGGATTGGAATTTTATCTTAGGGAGTATACTTATGAAAGTAAAGGTGACTTGTTTTGAAGTAATTTTAGAGAAGTAAATGAGTTTGTAGTTAATTTCATATCCACAAAAGTAGGTTTGGTTTAACTATAGATATGGTTGGTACATCGGCGAAAGAGGGTATTATGTATATAAGGAAATTACGTCAGAGTTTAATCGATGTTTTAGCACTGATTTACTCGAGAAGTTGCACTAACATGAGTAGATAGGGATTTCATTACCCGAAAAGCTTTCATTTGTATTTTTATTTCCATTAGTAGTTTAGCTTTATTAGCTTTAAGTTGTTGGTCGTCTAAATAATAGAGAACTTTTAGTAGCGCCGGTAATTTTCCATCTTTCAAATGATTCAACCCTAATTATTCTATACTCACTCACGACCTGTACACTTGCAAAAAATTATATGTGGAGTAGTTTAGAAAATTATAAGTTTAAAACTTGGTTGTGGATTGAGATTTTTTATTTTATGCATACCCCATGCACGTCAAGTTTTTTGCGCCGTTGTCAGGGAAAATTTGTGTCAATATCGGCGTAAAGAGTGACTCTATTAATTTACAGATTTTTCATTAATTTCTTGTGCTATGTTTTGTCCTATTTTTTTCGCTTGTGTATAATTTGTTTTGGAATGTTTCATTTTTTGTATTGTAGTATGTGTTACTAGTATATATCTTTCTTGGCTAATCTTACTTTTGAGATATTAAATGCATTTTTTAGGAAATGTGAAGAATAGATTTTTTTTTCAGGGATAATGCTTGAGAGGAGGAAAAACAAAAATGATTCCTCCATACTTTTAAGGTTACAACAATAGAGAAATTTGTGACAATCATGCAGGTATGCTCTTTGATGATGGCATGTGGAAGTTGAATGTTAAATTGGACAATATGATACATCTGATTGAGCAATATAGAATGTTAATACTTTTATTTCCAATTATGTGTTTTGTGACTTTTGTGGAAGTTATCATGTTGATTATCCTTATATGCAAGCACAACATGTAGATTTACTTGATGGATTTGAGTATTGCACTTCTTATATTGATCACCATGACCCTAATTGGAGTAATTTGCATCACATGATTGGTCTCATCAATATATTTCTAATGATTCTCAAAATTTTCATGATTTCCAACCTAATTATGTTTAACAAGATTATAAGCCATTTTCAGGATTGGCAATTGAGAAATTAGCTAATACACTTTTTTCTTGGGAGTAAGAAATACAAAAATTAGATAACAATTCTAAACCATCTTAAGAACTAGCTATAGAAGAATTTGTTAACGAAATCAATTCAAAAATTGAAAAGCTATCCAATGAGATAGACAACCATTTTGCTTGGCTAAAGGATAGAATGAAAGAATTAATTCCACACTTTGGTAGAATATATGATCAATTACATGTTTTGTTTGAAGTTGTTTCTTCAAATGAATGAAATACTAGTAGGAATGGTAGAAATGTCGCATGTGAAGGTGGACTACATTTTGATGATCATAATGAATCTAATTGTGGTGTTGATGATGAAATGCCCACTTTGTATGATAATTCTTTTGGAACTAATTTTGAACCTTAAGAGATGAGATTTAATGATTCATTTTTAATCCCTCTTGGGAAGTGTTTAAAAAGTGCATGTTCCAACGATAAAATTGCTCAAGCAATCCTTGCGGAAAGTCTATTGATGAGTTCTCAAGTAGTGTACATTACAGGCGATATCTATAAAACACTTGGGATAAGTAAACCTTTTCCTGCTCTCTTATCTATTGGGTATGTGGGTCATTCACTCGAACCACCATTTGTGGATCCGCCATGATCTGAGTTGGTGGATTACTCTTTGACAATGAGACAAAATAGTTAAACTAATGATTATAAACAAGGAATTGGAACAAAGAGTTTTCTTAAGGACGAGTCCTACGGTCTCATGCGACAAGGGAAGTAGGGTTTCTGACTGCGGAAAGTGCGCATGGCAGCCATGGCTGCCCCGCTGCCTGGAGAAGGCCGCCAGCAGGGGACGTTATCACCGACCTTCAAAGCAAAGACATTCTCGGATTTATTTACTGCTATGCCGTCGTTGCAGGCGCAAGGGGCTATCACGACTCATCGAGGGGAGCCTGCGGTCTCGTTTTCTACCTCTGAGATAGAGGATATTGCGCGTCCGTTTCAGTTTGCCCTTGTTGGTAAATTCCCCAAAGGAAGACCATCTATGACAGACATCAGAAAATTTTTCTTCTCCCTCGATCTGAAAGAGGCCGCGGCCGTTGGGCTCTTGGATGGAAGGCATGTACTGATCAGATTGAACACTGAAGCCGATTTTATGCGGCTCTGGACCAGGAGCATATGGTATGTCCAGGGATGTCCAATGAGGGTCTTCCGATGGACAACGGCGTTTCATGTGGACAAGGAATCTTCACTGGTGCCGGTTTGGTTTACCCTACCATAGCTTCCGATTCATCTGTTTAACAAGCGCTGCCTATTTCAGGTGGTATCATGCTTAGGAAAGCCTCTATTCATGGACTCAGCGACTGCGTCGCTCACACGCCCAAGCCTTGCACGAGTATGCGTCGAAGTGGATCTCATCCGGCCTTTACCGCAGCGGGTCTGGATCCGCATAAGAGAAGGCCATGGGTTTTGGCAATCATTGGTTCCTGAAAACCTTCCTCAGTACTGTTGTCATTGCTTCAAGTTAGGTCATGGAGATGAGGATTGTCATTCAAAACATCCAGAGATGCGTGATCGACAATCTCTTCGCCAAGGGGAGCCCAAGCCCAGGAAGACGACGCCTCCGCAGCAGCAGTTTGTGGAGCACGTTCAGCCTGGCGCGGCAGCAGAAGGACGAGAAGGAGCACTGACGGTTGCGGAGATCGGGGAGCTGACCGATATCGTTGGTGACCCCTCTACGCCTACGAATAGGACGGCAGCTGATCAGGGTTATGAGCAGCCTGGCGTAGGGGCAGTGGAGCAGGAAGGTGCTTTGACGCATGGTGCGGAGGCGGAGGGGCAGAACAGCTACGGTGTGGAGGACGAAAATGTCCCGTCCGCTGGGGATGGGCTTGGGCACACTGATCCCAGCAAGGTGACGGGGGTTGCGGAGGAACCAAGCCAGGCAGAGCATCAAACTCTGGCAGTAAAGGAGGATGGGCTGACAGAGGGGTCGCTGCTGTTGGGAGCTCATTTGCAGGCTGTGGATGTGATAGAGAAAGCGATCCAGGCAGCGGCGAATCGCATTATCCGAGAAGCAGCAGACCAAGTGTGCCTTGAGAAGGGGGATGAGGGTGGCCGTAGGGAGGAACCTGATACCATGGAAGCGGGGGATGACGACGCCGATGGCATATCTATCTCGATTGAATTGCCCCTCATTGCTGGAAATTTATCACCACGCCATCCTAGGGACAATTGCTAAGGGCAGGGGATACCCGCAGATGTGTTGGCAGAGGATGGACAAGGGGCAGCTTTGGGACTTCACTCACGACCGGCAAAGTCTAAGGGCATTCGGGCGAAATTCCCATCGGATAGGGAGCTCAGGTCGGTATCAAAAAACTCTCAAAATCCTTGTATAGTGTTATCACATGATTAAGGCTCTATTCTGGAACATTCGGGGGATTGCTAAATCCCCCAACTTTAGACGATTGAAACACTTAGTTAGACTTCATAAGCTGGCAATTGTTGGGGTATGTGAACCAAAGCTTTCCGTTGGGGAAGCAAATAATTTTCGTGTTAGATTAAATTTTGATTTTGTATTGTGCAACAGTTCGGGGGACATATAGGTTTTTTTCAATGCTCCGTTTTCTTGTCAACTGCTCCGGGCCTCGACTCAGTGCCTCTCACTAAGTGTGTCGCATCCACATTTTCCCGGCTCGGTGGTAGTGTCTTTTGTCCATGCCAAGTGCACATCGACGGAGCGGGTTCCGTTGTGGAGGGATCTGCTTCAAGCAAAGCCTCAAGGGGCCTGGTGTGTCCTGGGGGACTTCAACGTGGTCGTGGACCCAAGTGAGAAGAAAGGAGGTCGACCATATCAGGCCCAGAGGGGTTAGAACTTCTCGACTTTATGACTTGTGCTGGAGTATTTGACCCGGGGTATTCGGGCTCGCGCTACACGTGGTGTAATAATAGGCTTGGTCGAGGAAGGATCTGGAAACGGCTTGACCGGATGCTTATCAATTTGGAATGCTTGGACATAGCAAATTCGGTGGAGGTGCTGCATCTGTCAGGGGAACCATCAGACCATGCACCGCTTCTGGCCTCTTTTTCCTCCAGGTTGGATAACAAGCCTTGGCTATTCAGATTTCTAAATGTATGGACGTCTCATGGGGGACTAATGGAGGTAGTTCGAACTGCTTGGCAAGGGGAGGTAACAGGTTCTCCCTTCCTTGTGGTCTGGAGAAAAATGAGGGCTGTGGCCAAGGCCTTACGTATCTGGAATAAGGAGACCTTCGGGAATGTCTTCGATAGGGTTAAAAAGGCTGAGGAGGCCGTGGCTGTTGCGGACGATCGGCTTCAGGAAGACGGGTCAGAGGAGGCCTTTGTCGACCTTCAACAGCATAGGGCAGAATTGTTCTCAGCTTTGTCAAATGAGGAACAATTCTGGAGGCAAAAGTCTCGTGTTAAGTGGTTGTGGCTTGGTGATCAAAACTCCCGCTATTTTCATTCAGTAGTCAGGCAACACAGATTTCGGGCATTGATTCATAGGATACGGGACGGCTCTGGGAATTGGATTACTGACGACAATGCTATTGGCGCGGAGGCGGTTCGATACTTTGGGGATCTGTTTTCTGCGGGCTTTGTTCCGAACTTTCTGCTCCTGCATGTTATCCCAGATGTAAGTACGATAATTGATAATGGGAAGCTAGAGCAAGTTCCATCGATGGAAGAAGTGAAGAAGGTTATCTTTGACATGGATGGGGATAGTGCTGCGGGTCCAAATGGGTTCACAGGGAAGTTTTTTACCTTTGCATGGGAGGTAGTCGCCCAAGATGTGTATAACGCGATTGTAAGTTTCTTCTGTGGAGCGGAGTTGCCGCGATTCATCACTGCTACGTCTATTGTTCTTATTCCGAAAGTAAGCAGCCCTCAAGACTTTGGACAATACCGTTCCATTAGTGTGTGCAACTTTCTAAACAAAGTTATTTCACGGATTCTAGTGCTGCGCCTTGCCCCTATTCTGCCTTGCATTATATCACCCCAGCAGAGTGGGTTTGTCAAGGGTAGGACTATATCGGATAATTTCCTGTTGGCCCAGGAGTTGATCACTGACATTGGTCGAAAGTGTAGGGGAGGGAATGTGGCTTTGAAACTGGACATGGCAAAGGCCTACGATAGGATGTCGTGGGTCTTCGTCATACAAGTGTTGCGTCGTTTTGGATTTGGGGAGAGGTTTATTGACATGGTGTGGCGTCTTATTTCCAATGTCTGGTTTTCAGTGATTGTGAATGGCACGGCATATGGTTTCTTCAAGTCTTCACGCGGGTTACGACAGGGAGACCCTTTGTCTCCAACACTCTTTGTCATCGGGGCGGAGGTGCTATCGCGGGGATTGAATTGCTTAGCATCGCAACCTGGGTACTGCGGTTATAGAGGTCCCAGACACTGCCCCGTTATCACCCACTTGGCCTTTGCAGATGATGTTATGATATTTACCAATGGCTCCACAGCATCTTTGAAACGGGTGTTGCACGTCTTGGAGTTTTATCAAAATGATTCGGGACAGTGTCTAAACATTCATAAAAGTGGGTATTTGGTTCATCCGAGGGCATCGGTGGATCGGAGAAGGGCCATCGAGAAAGTTACAAAGTTCACAAGATGGACTTTCCCTATTCGGTATTTGGGTTCTTCGCTGTATGTGGGGAGATGCAAGCAATCTTATTATGCAGCATGTAGATAAAGTGGTATCGTGGAATTCCCGATTGTTATCACACGGTGGGAGAATGGTCCTGATCAAGCACGTGTTGTCAAGTATCCCGATCCATTTGTTGGCCTTTGGGGTAATGCCGAAGGGTGTGACTCGGCTTATTGAGCGGGTATGTGCATCATTTCTATGGGGTTCACGTGAGGGATCCTCTAAGTTTCATTGGATTGGATGGCGGGATTTGTGTTTCCCGTGGAAAGAGGGAGGAGTAGGGTTTCGTGCTTTCCAGGATGTTTATAGGGCATTTTCTTGCAAGTTATGGTGGAACTTTCGCTGTGGGGAATCCTTGTGGGCAAAGTTTATCCACGCGAACTATTGTTTTGGCAGGCATCCATGCCAAGTTCACCAGACGGCCGCGAGTTCTGGTATTTGGCGGAGAATGTTAGACATCAGGGGGCTAGCGGAGTTGTTAATAGTATGGAGAGTGAACAGTGGCAGTTGTGATTTCTGGTATGACAACTGGGTGGGCTCCGGGGCGTTACATTTAAGGGCACCTGTGCTAGAGGACGTGGGCTTTCAGCAAGTACAGTTGAATAGGGGATGGAATGCTACGTTCTTAGCTAGCATATTGCCGCGGGATCTGGTCCACTCAGTTCTACAGATGGAGGTCCTGGAAACTGCCAATTCGGATGCTATGATCTGGTCTCCTGCTGCCTCGGGGGAGTTCTCTCTCGGTTCCGCCTATCAGGAGGTGCAGGAGGTACGCGAATCCTCGGTTATGTCCAGCAGGGTTCGGCATTCCCAGATTCCACTTCGAGTCTCATTCTTCATGCTCCGGCTGTTGCGGGGTAGGCTCCCATTGGACGACGTGTTGACTAGGTTCCAGCTTCATTTGCCGTCGAAGTGTATTTGTTGTGCGACTCCAAAGTGTGAGACGGTGGATCATTTATTCGCTGACGGGGACATGGCTAGGACGGTTTGGCGGTTCTTTGGCTTGGAGTGTGGTGTTCGGCATCCAGGACCACTCCTCCGGGGAGTGTTGGCTGAATGGTGGTTCAAATCAGCGCCAACGGAAAATCTAGGTTTCGTGTTGTGGTTACTACCGGTGTTGATTTGTTGGCACCTGTGGAAGGCACGGAATTCTAATGTTTTCCAAGGGGTGACGGTAGAGGTCCATGGGGTGTGTCGCGCCATCTTTCAGGACCTGAAGGATGCTTATGTGATTAAGTACGGCGAGTTACAAGGAATCAGGCTTTGGCCACTATTCTTGGAGCAGGTGGAATTGAGGCGAGCCGTGCTCCAAATCACGAAAGTTCAGTGGATTCCGCCTCAATCAGGGTGGGTCAAGCTCAACACAGACGGATGTTCGATGGGCTACCTAGGAGTAGGCGGAGGAGGGGGGATAATACGTGACTCTATGGGGCGGCTAATCTTGGCCTTCTCTGTGGGTTTTGGCACAAAGACGAGCATGCAAGCTGAGGCCAAAGCCATGCTAGTGGGGGTGCGACTGTGTGCCCAGCAGGGCCTCACACAGGTATTGGCGGAGTCGGACTCGTTGGTCTTGGTACGGATTTTAAACAACGAGTGCAGGAGGCCGTGGTCCATTGATAAGGAGCTGGAGCATATTCGCCTTGCATCGTCCTCTACTTTAAAAGTCCAACATTGCTTTCGGGAAGCCAATAGAATTGCGGACATATTGGCAAAAGAAGGGTGCAGCAAATCTATGGATGAGATTAGCATCTTTGAGAGGACGGAGGATCTGCCACGGTTAGTTAGGGGAGAGTATAGGTTGGATAGGATGTCGTATCCATCCTTTCGGGTGCGACGTCGTCCTAGTCGCTTGGATTAGTTTGCAGTCTTTTGATTTCAATGTGTCTTTCGCTGGCTGAGGTTCGGTCCATGCCCCCCTCAGGAAATTTCTGTTTCTAATAAAAAATAGAAAATTCAGTTTAAAAAAAAAAGATTATAAACAAGTGCCTGTCAGGAGATAAACCAAAGATTTGTTAATTTTTTTTATCTTTTTGGTGTGTTTAAGTGTATTTGTTTTCATTTTGTAGGTTTAAAGAATAAAGGTAAAATGTGCAATTGCAATAGGGATTTGAAAAACAACCAATGGCGCATAATCACGGCAGATCACTTACTATGGGGACTATTCCTTTTCTTTCCCTTTACTTTTTCACATTGAGGACAATGTGTAATTCAAGTGTGGGGTAAGGTTGATTGGAATTGAATACATCCCTTAGTATTCATATGGAAATTGATTTTTTTAAAAAATTTTTGGTATGGTTGAAATGATGAATTTTGAGATTGTTGGCAAGGAGATTGTCCTGAATATACGGGAAAACTCTACCAAAATTTTTAAAAATTTAGTACCAATAGTGGCATTAGTTGTGTCGTGTTTGTTGATATGAGATTATTTTCAAAGTGTTTTCAGATTGTAATTATGTAGACAAAGATTCTAATTTTTAGAAAACTTCATGTCCTATAAAGTGGAGTTTATCATGCCAAGATTTTTTTAAGTTCATGAAGTGTATTGCTCTTGATTTGTTCATATAAGTTGTGTGATTGATATGATTAATGAATGTGAAATGTTTCTTATGATTTTTTCATCAGTTCTAATTTTTACAAGGATTAAGTAATGTGTTTTTGTTTCCACCGAAAAAAGAAAAAGAAAGTTATCTGATTATTGATCACACAAGTATCTACTCCAATGATTCGAAATACTTAGTAACCGTAGGTCGGCATCTACAAATGTCGACATTAACGTAAAATAGTACTCGAATTAAGAGAGTGCAAAGTAACAAGAGTTTGTGACTTGATCAAGTAACTAAGAGCATGCAACTACAATGTTTGCTTTCGCGTCAAAAGACAAGTTCACTACTCGAGTAATGCTTAATAGAAATGGGAAAACGAAAGAAAATAAAAAAAATGTGGTCAATGTGTGAAAGTTTTTCTAGTTTCTTGTCCCTATTTGTATGAGTTCTAAGGGGTAGTTATAAGTTTAGTCTTTACATTTGTTGATTATGCTAGTTGCATAGCAAGCATGATTAGATTAGGAATGATACATGGCATTTGATTTGATCAAATATTGGTATGATCAGTTTTCCTTTGTTTGATATTATGGAGTACTAGAATTGGGATTCAAAACTCACATAGTGATTATATCTCTTGTTCCTTTGCACATAAGTTTCCATTGTATGCTACTCTACTATTTTGGATCATTGGTTTTGGATTATTTTTATGCATTGCTTGAGAATAGGCAATGATTCAATTATGGGAGTATGACAAGTGTCTATTTTACCCAATAGTTTGTGTATATTTTAGTTCCTTTATAGTTAATTTTGAACTCCTAAGACAATGTGAATGACCAATTTGACAATATTTGATGTTTTTGAGTAATTTTGAGAAGACTTGTGAATTTGTCTTTTTTACTTGTTAGTGTTTATCATGTATTGGTAGGGATGAAGGAGTAAGGACAATCTAGGGCCGTTTATAAAAAGTCATCACCATATTAGATAAGAGTATCCGGGGCTAAATAGTGAATTTCGAGTCAGATGCCAAACCGGATATATGTTAGAAGTTTTATAAGAGAAAGGGTGTTGAGCAGTATAAGACAATAAATAGAGGGAGTGAAACCAAATAATCGTGCCAGATACTCGTCAGAGAGTTTTTCAAAGAAAAGTGTTTAGCAATATATGACACCAAATACTGAAATTCATTTCGGATACCTATCAGATATTTGAGTAGAAAACATTTGGAAGTTGCACAACTTATGCAACTTACAGCCAATTTTTCATCTTCCTTTTTTCTGTTGTAGCTATGATGTTTTGGCATATTCTTTTTGGGTCATCAACTTTTGTCAACTTTATATCATTCGTTCTAACTTTTTGTCTCTTCAAGGCCAAAAAAAATTCTTGTGAAAAATTGAAGAGTCTTGAATATTATAAATAGACGGGCTTTTAGTCTTCAAAGAAGCTTTTAGTTTCTACTTAGTTTTAGAGATAGAAAGAGTTTTGGAGCAAAAAATGAAACAGAAGGGGTTGTGTCTTGGCCTATGAGGCAAGACACATAGGCCAAGACACAAACCCACTACATTCATAACTTTTTACATTTCTATTAGTTTGTAAGATTAGTTTAGAACTTGTGTTATGTATCCATTCTTGCAAAAGTTGAGCAAGGAGGAAGATTGGGATGAAGAAAGAGCATGATGGGAGGCTGTAGTGGCAAGGGTTATCCTCTTTCCCAAACTCTTTATCTTGTATTTAACTCCATGTTTAGTGAATCTACTAATTTGGATATTATGTTGTTGGTGTTGTTTTGAAGTTTATGTATTGGTTATTTGGGTGAACTATTTATGATTGCTACGTGTTAATTTCTTTGTTATTTTCGGCTATTATTTTGATTGAGTTATGTAGTGCTTTTGCTCAAATAATTATAATTAATTAGCCATTAATTGTAGTCATCTCAAAGTGTTCAATTTGTAATGAAAATTGAAATCTGACATTAGTTCATAGAAGTATTAAATCTGGGGAGTATACTCACAAAAGTAAAAGTGCACTTTTGTGACTCAGAGAAATAAATGAGCCTGTTGTTAATTTCATAATTACAAAAGTAGGTACGATTTAGTTATAAGTATAATTGGTATACAACAAAAGTGGGTATCACGTACATAAGGAAATTACACCATAGTTTAGCCGAAATTTTAGTACTGATTTAGTTAGGAAGTTGCATTAGCATGAGTAAATAGAAATCCCAATGCCTGGCGAGGTTTCATTTGTATTTTTATTCTCATTAGTAGTTTAGCTTTATTAGTTCTAAGTTGTTAATAATCTAAATAATAGAGAACCTTTAGTAGTGTTGGTAATTTTCGTCTTTCCTATGAGTTCGACCCTAATTACCTTATAGTAGTTTACGACCTATATACTTGCAAAAAATCACGTATGGGATAATTTAGAAAATTATAAATTTAAAATTGACCGTGGATTGAGATTTAATGTTTTATCCATGCCCGGCACACGTCATGCCCCTTACCTAGTTGCCAAATAACTCCCCTCTCCGCACCCAATCTCCTGCCCCCGTTCCCTATCCTACCCTGCCCCACCAAGCGGATGTTCATAGGTGAACAAATTGTCAATGGCCCAAGTTCTTCTTCCTATCTTGCTGCAACTGCTTAGGAGGCTGACTCCAAATCAATGTCCCACAATTTCATCCCTTCCTTTTGAGGGTGTTTGGTAAACTTAACACCTTTAGAAAATCACAATTAATGACCGGTTAATCATGATTAGAAAAGCAAAAGTGATAAATAATTTGATCAAAATAATATCATCAAATAACTAGGTAAACATCACTAACAAAATATAGAAAGTTCATCCATAACTCTAGGCATAAATTTTAACAAAACATGAAATCAAACACCAAACTTATATTTTAGTTAAACATGAAATCAAATACAAAAGAAAAAGTGATAGGAGAGAAGTCACAATTGTCACATGAGGTTCAAACTCTCCATCTTTGCTCCTCAATCTTCATCCAAATCTAATTACAAATACAAGAAGGAAAAGCTACACTAACTACTCTATACTACGCTAACTAATGAACTGAGGAAATTCTAGTGAAAACTACATTTTTGTGGAGTTTCTCTAACCTTCCAAAGTTGTGAAAATGGTCTCCAAAGGCTTCTATTTATAGAGGAATTCAAGGTCAATAAGAGTTGTTAAAGTTGTTATATTTTGACTCTTGAACTCCTATGAGTTGTCTTTCCAACTTTCCACACTTTTTCTTGATTAGATACAATTGGAATTGATAGCTAGATTTGAATTGGAAAAGTTGCATAAAAGTAGGGCAAGTTGATGAGTAAGTTGCAGAAAATAGAAGAGAATACGCGACTAGGGAATACGCGACTTCAAGCCACATATTCATGTAGTCGCATTTTCACTTCTGCATACTTGGCACCACTTTAACTGCTATTTTCTCACTGATGGTGGCTGAACTAGCTCTTGTGCAAAACATGAAAGTTGTAACCCTTTGAGTTAGCTTTCCAATGCCTAAGAATCATCTAACTTGGAGCTCTGTAAACTGAGACATGGCCGAAAGACCATCAACTGATTAGAACTTTGTTTCAGCTTTCGACAGCAGAGTTGCACTTTTGTATTTTGACATTTTGACTAGGAAAATGACTGAACTGGACTTCGATGGCTCATACCAAATATAGATATATTTCTTAGCTTCAAAATGGTTCAAGAATTACTTCAATTCAATGCTTGTAGTTCAAAATATAGCCAAAATACCATAAGGTATCAAAACTGTGAAACTTGTTTCCTTTTATTCTTGATTACATTTCCTCTTTGCACTTTATATCTTATTTAAACCACTTCAAACCATTATCAATCATCCAAATATCTTTTCAATTCATATCATTTGATGATTGAATCATAAAATCTTCAAAAACATAAAGTTTTCCCAATTAAAATCCATAGAAATGCAATTTTCACCACTTAAACAATAAAATGCATATTTTCACTAGAAACCAAGTTAATTAGCTATAAAAAATAGTTAAAACACATCAAAACTAACTAATAAAACACATTTAAAACACGTAACATATTCTCTTATCAGCAGCCACTTTGAAAACTGTTAGGTCCGAAGACAATCTAAAAGGGGGGTGAATTAGGTTGATTAAAGAAACTAATCAGGTTATGGACACTTTTTGCTCGATATGAAATTTACCCTATTTTCTAAGTGATCACACAATGAATCAATCAATAAAGAAACAATAGCCATCTGCAATTTAAGGTTCACAAGATGATAAATAAAAAGAGAAGAATTGCAAACCAATTGACTACCAAACTCCTCTTGAACTCGCAAATCAATTCACAAAACAAGTTGATGAAATATAACCAATCTTGTGTACAAAGGAAGGCTCAATTCCTTCTTACCCCAAGTTTCATTCGGTTAAATTAGGAAGTTCTACAATTCCTCAAGATAACTCTCACAGAACTACACTATTGAAGTATTCACTCACAAATGAAAAACTTACAAAGAACCTTACACCACAAAGAGTACAAATGTTCTTTGAAGAATATTTTCTCACTAAAACTACCCTTGATCTTTTGTATTCTCAGTGTACAAAAGTTATTTTGAAGTTTTTTACCATATTCTACTTATAAGAGACCAAGAAAGTGTTTCATTAAAACTTTCAACGGATAGAAGCTAGCTAAAGAGTCAACTAGTTGTTGGGAGTATCAGACGTCCAATACTTCCGATGCTTGCGTCCGAAAGTAGACAGAGAGTTTGAAAATTTTTTTCAATTCTTTCGGACATCCGGTACTTCTGATACTTGCGTCTAAAAATGGACAGAGAATTTGAAGAGTCATTTCAATTCTCTCAGACGTCCGGTGATGACGCTCTTCGTCCGATATGATTTTTCTATGTCTGCCCTATCTATCGGACATCTGGTATTACCATTGTGAGCTTCTGACAGCTTTCAACTTCCTTTTTCTTCTTTCAATTGATTTTTGAATCAAATTTCTTCAGAGTTGAAAAGCTTTTTCATTGAAAACATATTAGCAATATCCAATTGTTTTGTAAGTATCAAAAAATCGGGATCAAGATCATCATTCTTCCCCTTTTTGATGATGACAAAACAATGGATGATGTTCTGAAAAAATTTGAGCAAAAAACTTTCCCTTACACATAGCATTCATAACCAAATCAAAGTCATTCAGTACCAATATGAGTAAAGCCATGAGCAAAGTAATTTCCATAAAAAACTCCCCCTTACACATAGTATCCATAACCAATTCAACATCATTCAGTAATTTGTCCCCCTTTTGTCATCATAAAATTAAAAAATAATTGCCATCAAAAGTAACATCATCAGCTAACATCAAAATCAATCAATGGCAACCATCGCCAGCCAATATCAACAAAAAAATAATATCAAAGGATATCAATGAACATCAATGATACCAACATTCATATCAATCAAAATTCATTAATGGTAACATTCAAAAACGTCAAAAACAAATACAGTACTGAACATCAAAAAATATTAAAAAAGAAAAACTGAAAATGCATCTTAATATGAAGTGCAAAAGACCCTAGAATATATCGGATGCCCATTCATCAACTACCGGACGTCTAGTAAAGCTTGATTGAAAAAAAAAAATTTAGATAGTCTTTTTCAAAATGTCCAATTTTATCCTTAAAAATACAAACTGATCCAAAAGTAAAGCTTTTGTAAGAATATCAGCAATTTGATCTTTCGAACAAACATATTTTACACATATTTCATCCTATTGGATAAGATCACGAATGAAATGATACTTTATGTCTATGTGTTTTATCCTAGAGTGTTGAATAGGACTCTTTGTCAAATTTATGGCACTCGTGTTATCACAATACATAGGTACACAGTCATACACTAGTCCAAAATTATTTAAGGTATGTTTCATCCAACCAATTACCAAGAAAATGACATGTACCACCGGTATTTTTTCTATCTATTCTACACCCACTAAAATCAGTATCCACAAATCACATAAGGCAAATTCATGATATTTACGATATCAAAGACCATAATTCAAGGTTTCCATCAAATATCTAAAAATTCTTTTAATAGTATTTAAATGAGATTCTTTAGGGCAAGATTGAAAACGAGCACACAAGCAAATAGCAAACATAATATCGGGTCTACTTGTGGTTAAATAAAGTAAGCTACCAATCATACCTCTATATTTCTTCTCATCAATTTTCGTACCTTTTTCATCTTTGTCAAGTTTGGTGAATGTACACATAGGCGTTCCAACTTGTTTCGAATCCACCATTCCGAATCTTTTGAAAAGTTCCTTTGTATACTTTGCTTGATTAATGAATGTACCCTCTTGAGTTTGAAACGAATCTAAGGAAGAAATTTAACTCTTCCATCATACTCATTTCAAATTTATTTTGCATAATAGTAGAAAAATCCTTGCATAAACATTCATTAGTAGCATGAAAAATAATATCATCCACATATATTTGCATGATTAGAAGATCATTAGAGTTTTGTTTAGTGAAAAGAGTGGTATCCACAATACCCTATTAACAATCATTATCAACCAAAAAACTATCCACTTTTCAAAACTATTCTCAACCAAGAGTTTTTGAGTTCTTGAGAGTTAGCATCATATCTAACTATTCACATATATTTTATGCATCTTCTCATGTTTTTTCTCATATAGCAATTACTTTTCACGTGATCTTTTTGACAACAGAAACTACACATAATCAAAGAGTTATTTACATGAAAAAATTTAATGGATCGTACTTCTCTTCTCTTATGAATAGTAAATTCATTTACACTAGAATTTAACTTCTTTTCATGAGTGCCAAAATGAGATTTTGATCTATTTCATTGAAAACAGTTTTATTTTTTATATTGGATAAACTCATTTAGATTGTCCATTCTTCTTTTCAGATCACCTTGTTTCTCTTTGAACATTTCACAAAGTTTTGTTTTTCTATCAAGTTTATTTTGTAGATCAATCTCACCATTTTTCAAGTAATCGTTTTCAATTTTTAACTTTTTATTTTCTTAAAAAAGATGTGCATTGTCTTGAAGAAGAAAACTAATTTTGTGTTTTAATTCCTTGTTTCGAGTATAAGATTCTTTCAAACTATCATGCAATTTTTCAATGAAAGATTCAAGATCATCATCAGTTTCATCATTACTTTTAAGTTGAAGGGTACAAGTTGTTACCTCATTATTTTCCATGGCCATAAAAATCATTTGAGCAGATTCTTTTTCTTCTTCTATTTCAACATCGGAGTTGCACTAATTCCATATAAATTGGAAGTTGTTGAATTTTGGTTGTCTTTCAACTCTTCCTTTTTTCTTCTTCTTCATTGGATACTCAATCATGTAATGTCCAAATTAGCCGCATTCATAGCATTTGTCACCTTACTTTTTGTTGGCCTCTTGCTTTCCTTTGTTTCTTGCATTGTTGAATTGATTGAAATTTGAATTGTTAGATCCTCCTTTTCTAAATCTTCTTTTGTTGAGAATTCTCTTGAAACTTTTTGTGATGAAAGCAAGGTCATTGTCATCAACATCCATATCTTCACCATTCAATGAAACCAAGTCATCTTCATCTTGGGATGCTTTTAGAGCAAATCTCCTTTTTACTTTTGCATCTTTTTCTTCTTGTACCTTGGTCTTAAGTTTCAACTCATAAGAAGTTAAAGAGTTTATAAGAGATTCAATAGGCATTGAATTCAAATCTTTCGCCTCTTCAATAGCAGTCATTTTACTCTCTCAATCTTTAGACAAAGCATTTAAGATTTTTCTATTTTTTTCTCCTAAGTATTCCTTTTCCAGAACCTCTAAATCCTTAATAAAATCATTAAATTTACAATACATTTTATCAATATTTTCATGAGGTTCCATTTTAAACGACTCATATTTAGTAACCAAGATAGATTTCTTTTGTTCTCTAACATTCTCACTGCTTTCATGAATTTCTCTCAATTTGTCCCAAATCTCTTTAGCAGACTTACAGTTTTTGACCCTAATAGATTCATTTGAATCTAAAGCACTATATAACACATTCATAACTTTTACATTTAAGGTGAGATGAGCTCTATTCTCTACAGTCAATTCATTTCTTGTTTTTGGTTTAGATCTATGAGTATTTTCATCTTCTATTGAGGCATCATATGGACCTTCATTAACAATAAATCACATTTTAATGTCAATTGATTGCAAGAAAATAACTATTCTCTCTTTCCAACTCACATAATTTAACCCATTAAATATTGGATATCTAGTTATAGATTGCCATTCAAAAAATATGACATTGTTGGTTATCATCTTCGCTCCTAAGCCGCTTGAGTTTAATCGCTAGGAGACCAAGTTCTGATACCAATTTTTAGCCCCGAAAACAACCTAAGAGGGGGGTGAATTGGGTTGATTAAAGAAACGAATCAGGTTATGGGCACTTTTTACTCAATATGAAATTTATGCTATTTTTTAAGTGATCACACAATGAATCAATCAATAAAGGAGCAATATCACTTAAGAGAAGTAGAAGAGATATACAATTTAAGATTCACAAGATGATAAATAAATAGAGAAGAATTGCAAATCAATTGACTACCAAGGTTCTCTTGAATTCGAAAATCAATTCACAAAACAAGATTCTTCAAGTTGATGAAATACAACCAATCTTGTTTACAAAGGAAGGCTCACTTCCTTCTTACCCCAAGTTTTACTCGGTCAAGTTAGGAAGTTTTACAATCGCTCAAGATAACCCTCACAGAGCTATACTATTGAAATATTCACTCACAAATGAAAAGCTTACAAAGAACCTTACACCACAAAGAGTACAAATGTTCCTTGAAGAATATTTTCTTACTAAAACTACCCTTGATCTTTTATATTTTCAGTGTACAAAAGTTATTTTAAAGTTTTTTACCATACTCTACTTATAAGAGACCAAGAAAGTACTTCATTAAAACTTTCAACGGATAGAAGCTAGCTAAAGAGTCAACTAGTCGTTGGGAGTATCGGACGTCCGATACTTCTGATGCTTGCGTCCGAAAGCAGACAAAGAGTTTGAAAAATCTTTTTAATTCTTTCAGACGTCCGGTACTTCCAATGCTTGCGTCCGAAAGTGGACAGAGAGTTTGAAGAGTCATTTCAATTCTTTCGGACATCCAGTGATGATGTTCTTCGTCCGATATGATTTTTCTGTGTCTGCCTTGTCTATCGGACGTCCGGTATTGCCATTGTGAGCGTCCGACAACTTTCAACTTCTTTTTTTTTTCTTTCAATTGTTTTTTGAATCAAATTTCTTCAGAGTTAAAAAGCTTTCTGATTGAAAACATATTAGTATTATCCAATTATTTTGTAAGCATAAAAAAACCGTGATAAGGAATCCAATTCGAATTAGGAAATAATAAACTGCTGGATTCCTTTTCTTTAATGCAGCCATGTACTCCCCTTTAATTGGCAACCAAAATTTGGAAATTTTTAGGATGTTTTCAACTGAATTTTGTTGTCGCAATTTTTTTTTTAAAAAAAAGCAACAAGAAACTAATGATGATACAAGGAAAATTTTGGCGACTAGGGTTCCGTCAAGTAACCCGATTAGGGTTTGACTTTCTTTGATGAATTTTTGTTCAAGAACCCAAGAAACCCAGCAAGATATTCAAGATTTTCGAGAAAATTTTTGTTTTAATCAAGAATTTCAAGCACAGTCAAGAATGTTCAATAGTTTTTTCAAGAAACACATGGACAGCTATGAATTTCCAAGTTTTCTTTCAAGAACTTTTCAAGAACCAGTTTATGGCTTCAAAAACTTCATGATTGCTGTTTTATCAATCAAGAAACTCAAGAAATCCAAGAACTTGATTCAAGAATTCAAGAAACAATGCAAATCAGATTCGAACAGCCTACACAATTCAAGAATTCGACAACAAAACTCCAAGAACCCTAAAGACACTTTGGATGTACCGTCAGTTTTTTTTAACGAGAATCAAAACTAGAAGATGAAAAATGAATCAAGAAACACCAAATAGGAATTAACAAGGATTAACACACGAAGAAACAAGAAACCCTAGACACTAAAACAAAACAGAAAAAACAAGGGATATACATGATACCTCTTCAACTAACTCTAATACCGACTGATGAACTCTATACGAGACTAGGACCTAGAAGATTGATTGGTAATACATTGGAAAGATGGAGTTGAGAACGACACAAGGAACCACTTGAGAAAATATCCAACCAACGGTAGAAAGACGTCACAATTGAATGCGTTTCTTAATCAATCAGTCTTCGATCACCTTAGGAATAGCACTAGGATGTCAAATTTAGCTTTTGCAAACCATGGAAGAGGGCAACGCCCAATAGCAAATTTGCTGGAAATTTCTCAAATCTCTATCCTTTCTTGAATGAAAGAAAATACAACTATAAATAACCCTACTAATATGCAAGATACGTTGGACTAAGACTTGACCCAATGAACTACTCTAATATGGACTTAATTTCAGACCTAAGGGAAGCCATAAGGCTGGCCAAAACTAACCCCTTCCAAACTAAACAATCCGGCTCACTAAATATGGCCTAACCATCTAATTCGGATACAACTCAACAAGAGATCTTGGACCGATTTTATTCCTACTAATTTAACTAAAATATCCGGCAGCATACTGCTAACAACTTGACATTAAAATTTGGCCTGCTTGAGCTTCAATGGACAGCCCATACAAACTCCACCTCGCATCAAGCAATTTATAGCATTTAACTTCACAAATTGACTGCAAAACAATATGAAACATCTTCAAAAATATCACAAAAAGCCCTTATCATAATGCATTTTCTTTTGAGCAAATTCCTTGTAAAATTTGTGCTTAATGATGAAAACTTGTGTTTATCTTCCTAAAAGGAGTTTTCAGATCGAAGCTCGAAGCTTGAACCCACAACCATATCCACTAAATTGTTCTTTCTCTTTGATATGTTGAACTCATCTCCCATTATCAACTGAAACAACCTCCAATAAACAGAGTTTGATTTTTGGATAAGTTCCTTTCATATTTTTGCTACTTTAACTTTAATTCCTGCTGCTTCCTATTTTGTATAGCAACATTTATAGTCTGCTGATCTTGCTTTAAACCTTTAGGAACCCAGACCTTTTGAGGTTTAAGAGGACATTTGAAAGGAGTATGCTTAAATTTTCTAAAATGGCTACAATTAGGTGGAGTCAATTTGTAATACAACTTCTGTATGAGCCATTAATTTCGATTAGAGTACTACAGTCTTTTTTGGAAACTATACTGATAAAATTAAAATTTACCGTTAGATTTGGAATAAGAGTTACAAACCCTTACATAATTTCAAGAGTTTAAATCATTAGATGTGCAAAATATAATTGGTTTAGAATCATTGATACAGTACGCAAAAGAGATGGTAGTAATTTTCCAATTTTGATACGTTGATACAATGTATCGTATCACTGAAAAAGCCTAATTTGCTCGAGGTCATTCTATCAGAATACAAAGGCTTTCGTATGTATATGATTAGCAAATTTGCTAAATTTTTTTGTGGCTTAGTGATACAATTTCAAATTGTGTAATTAAAGCCTCAAAGGAAAAGATGAAAGATCCTTCTTTCAGAGATCCAAATCAGGAGACCCTTCATTTCTTTCAGTGCACATTAGTGTTACCACATTTCTCCTTCCATCTCGCATTTAGTTGCTAATGGATTAAGGTCTTCAGAATAGTAGTGCAAGTGACCCTTACAGTTTGGGATTACCATAGTATTATAAGTATGGAATAGTGTGGCTCACGTAATATCGTATCTTGCGATGTATATAGTTAGATGCTTAAGAAAACTTGCTGTTTTTCAGGGCAATTAGAAGGAGTCAAACTCTTGGATTTCTTGAATTAGAATGAATAGCTGAGTGGCAATTCTAATCTTCTCAGCTGTGGTTTTTTTTTTTTTCCAGTTAGGTGACATATTGTCCGAATTTTTACTAGAATAAAGCAAATGAAAAAAGAAAGACCAGTAAGTTAGATGCATTTATGCTTTTATTCAAATCCTTCAATACTTACAACTTAGAAAGAATGACACAAATTAACTAAGAATACGAAAGAAAGCCAATCTGACTTCATGTACACTTAAAGACACCAAAAACACAACAAATTTGGAATAAAAAAGGAAAATACTGAACTTGATCAGTCTTCCAGGAAAATGATGCTGGCTCTCAGTTTATGGAACTGCAAACCCGTCTAATGATCCCATCTTGACCTGTAAGGGGGCTTAAATCACCCATTTTAACCATTGCCGCACTAAAATCAGACGAGAAAGTTCGAGGATTTTTGCTATATTCTTTAACAATAGTATCAGTTGATGATCCATTGAAAAGGGTTTGGTCTGATATCAGAAGGCCTTTCTTCCGCACAAGATTCTTGTAGTAGTTGTTGTCGAATTGATTTGGTGTCACCAAATCAAGTGGTGCCAAATTGCTATTTCTGCCGGTTCGTGGGCACCGGCGACGGCGGGCGCTGGCAAAGCCTGCATTAATATCTGCTCCGTTGCTATATATCCTTTGCTGGAATGTAAAGCATTGTGCCTGGCCTACCGTGTGGGCTCCTGCATTTCAATTTCGAGTCCATAATCGCCATCAGGATCAAAACTATATATATTCAATGTGCATATAGAAAAATGGAAAATGTAAAAAAATTATGGATTGCATTTTCGAAAAGGTTGTAAATTATATACTCTACTTTCAGTTTCATATATATATATATATATATCATTTTTCCCCTTTTTTTAATTATGTGAGAAGACAAAAATACGCTTGATCTTTGATACCTGAAATTTTCATATCAGAATGGTGAGACGAATAAGGGTTTTTAGTCTTTTAAACTAACAAACATAAAGGAGTAATGAATAAAACTAAAACTTTAATTAGTTTATAAATCTTGTACTCTTTTGAGAAAGAAAAAATCATACACCGATTGGTTGCAAAATTTTTAGTTTGCATGTACGAATGATGGAAGTGGTTAGGGATGTGCATCTGAAAATATTCTAAAAGAATATTCTAGCACTTTTTGCAAATTTAATTTTGTGCACACCCCCCCCCCCCCCCCCCCAAAGCAAAAATAAATAAAAATCAGACTTGGCATATTGTTCCAAAAGTGAATGAAAAGAAACACAAGTATTACCTGATAGGGCAACCATTTCCCTGGGAGTAAAACCCTTGTTTGAAAATAGGGTAATAAGTCTATCAAGATGGTCAAAAGGGGCAGGAAGATCACTGTCTGCTAGGGAACGACTAGCAGTGGTAGAATCTCTTCTTCCCAGCTTTACGGTCCATGACGGACCCCCGACCTGATATTATGGGAATTATAAGAATTAAGAGGTGAAGGAATAATGAAGCACGATCTAGAACTTATATTTTCACATTCTAACAGAAAAAGAAAATTTACCCAATAATATCGTCTCTTTTATCTTGTCCTACTTTCTATTATCAAATCTCCTATAAATGATGTTTTTTAGGTTAAAGAAAAATTGTACCGTGCTCTGATTTAATTATTTTACAAGCTCTTACATTCTGATTTTGGAAAACAAGTTTTTTTTTTCCTTTTTTATGTTCTCATTTGATTTTATTTTATTTTTTGCCTAAATTTTAGATTTTTCAATAGCCAAAAAGTTATAATTTACAAATCTACGCAAAAGTAGATTTTACTGTTTCTGATTAGTTATTCTTTTGCAAGATCTGTAATAATGGAGAACAACCCCTCTATAGCTTTTATGTGACTTTCCAATCTACAGCTAGCACATGTGGTCTCTAGCTATCAACTTTTTGTCCTTTTTAATTTAGGCTTTGAGGATAATTTTGGTATCTAAACACAAATTAACAAGATAAGTGGAATCGAATGACTAATCTACTAAAAATCATTTATAGCAAAACCATCACAGATTTAGTTTTAACTGTTTTCAACTTTCCTACCCTTATTTGTGCTTGTTCATATTAAATCTTTGAGAATAAAAATTTTTTCATAATGCATAGAAATCTCTATATACTGCTAAAGAATAAAATGAATAATCCATTCTTATGCATCGTTATTTTTGTTTCCTTCTCTGTTCTGAGACTTCAAAAATGGTTAATTACTTAAATTTTTACTTACAGCAACTGATGAATCTCTTGCAGCAACTGCAAGAATATCTGCACAAGAAACAACTCCAGGACATATTTTCTCCACTGCGGTTTTGGCATCCTCTATAACATTGAAACCTCTCGCAGAATGGTTATTCGCGTTTGATGTCTTCTCGCTTTGAATTGTAGGGGTCTCATCAAGCAATACTGATCCATCACAACCCTGTAAAAGGGCAGAATCAAATTTGGTTAAGCACACAACCAATGCTAGCAATGATTAAACTATAAGGATTAGATCTAGTTATCCATATCCTCGAATTTGAATTTGTGTGGACCAATATTGTTTTTTTACATTCTTTATGAATGCTTTTACTGCCTTCTGCCTTAGACTTGGCCAAGTATAGTACATTCCAAGAACTAAAGTGCACAATACATATTTTGCGGAATGCACTACGTGTGAGAGGGTTTCCACATTTTGGAACAGTTAGAGACGTACCCATGCCCATGTAAACGTAGGCAGCCTCCAAAGACAGTACAAGTTGAATAGTGGAGTATACAAGCTTTAGAAGATTTTTGGGCGCAAATCATTTACTACAGTCTACAAAATAGACGTGTTTCAAATTTTTTTAAGGTCAGAAAACAAAATTTATGGTATTTATCGTTATTCTAGCATGCCCATAATGTCATCCTGGTCATGTGTGGGTGAAAGATGCTGAAATTCAGATCTGTCCACGGAAACTCGACCAAGGGAAAGAGAACCTTATAGGTGGATGGGCGGATCCGAATCACAACAGTGACCTATGGTTAGCTAGGCTGCATTACGAACTGTAGAAATTCAAAAGGACTTGCAAGGTTAGATAAAGGATGAGATTTATGTTTAGTGCATGAAACGTATTGCTTGCACTGATAAATCCCAAACCTAAACTCACCAACAAGTCAAGTTGATGTGTTTGTAAACTGTACTGTATGAAAATGTTGTGTAGCTTAAATCATTTTTTGAGAAATAACCGTGTAAACTCTCAAATATGTTAGTTATGGACTAACCTGCACGAAGCAATCATGGAAATGGAGGCGAATCAACGACGCGGCCATCCTCCGTTCATGCGATATCGCTGACCGGATAGTGGAACGGATTTTAGTGAGAGCATTAGGGCAAGTATAATCATAAAATGTAGGTGAAAGGTGTGCTTCACAACCAAAGCTAGAAAGAAGAAGCAGTAGAGATAGTGCAGAAATTGCACCAAAAAATTTGTTCACAGCCATTTATATCAGTTTCAAGAATCTTGAAGAAATTTATGCCTTGCAAAATTTTCAAAGGAAGTTTTCTTTTTCCAACTATGGATGATTGATAGAGCATAGAGGGTCACTCAATTTATAGTTGCATTATGGCACTGTGCACTATGGAAATGTGTCGGCCGTTATTATCGGCTGCTGAGATTTCCCTGTAACGCATTGATGTATCACAGCCTAACATCTAAGAAGCTCACTTGCTCTTTTTGTTTTGAAGATTCTTCAATGCAAGGCTTTCCACTTTTCAATGCACGGCTCTATATAGGACCAATTCTCTTATTGCATCATAGACGGATTGATAGATTAATTTGAAGTCAACTGTAAGAAATGAAGTAGGTATTGCTATTCAATTTAGAATGAGTAGTCGTTTTTTAAGATCTTGATTAGAGATGAATATGACTTAATAGTTTTTAATATGGTATTGAAATGTGCAGATAATTCTTGATTTTACAAGTCATACAAACATTAAAGTTCCATCAGGTGTGCTTTACTAGAGATTGTGAAGGCTTATAACTGAAATGGATTGGAGAATTATAAGCTCTGTGTCTATTAGAAATTTATGCGAAAATTTTTAGGAAATATGATCACCTTTTTCTCCAGTCACCGTTCCTAATCAGATGTATTACATATCAAAAAGTGTTATTCTACTATTTCATAAACTTACTTTTCTAAATAGTACTTTGTCCAAAACTAAGAATTTCGTGGACAGGAAAAACTTTACCTTTTCTAAATACTACTGCCAGGTTATGTTACTCTTTCTATGGAATGTAATAACCGTGTTTTATAAGGACGCAAGACTTTTATAAATTGCTTCCAACTCTTATAATTTAAGCAAAAGAAAGACTAGTGCCAGGCAAAATGACTTTGTCCAAAAAAAAAAAAAAACTAGTTGATTAGTATTTGTAATTCTTTAGAGTCAAAGTTAGTTGGTTAGAGATGTTCAATATGATTTATTAGTATTTAACATCATTTTTTGGTATGGTTATGATATTGAAGCGACTAGGATTAATTCTTGATTGTACACTATGCCATTTTAAGAAATGTTGATCTGCAAGTCTTATAAAAATTAAGTTCCCAGAAGCATGCAATATAGTTGATTAAATTTTCAAGGCTTGGAGAATAAATGGTTCGAAGACATGGGCTCTGTCTGGATTAGTATCATACAAAAAAAGTTTTCACTTTGTTCAATCATGTTTTAAATTTACATATATCACATCCAAAAAAGTATTATACTATTACATACAAAATTATTTTCAGAAAAAATGCCTTCCAAATAGAGTCTTGATTTCAGGAAAGAGCGATCAAAAAATACTTAAAAGAAAATTTCTGCACTCAAATAAGAGAAATTATAAAAAGCATTTCTTTTTTGTTTTTTCCCTGTGGAAACTACTTTGAAGACAAGTAGCATCTGCAAGTGTACTTCAAGTTTTGACTTGGTAAACGGATATAAGATGACGTTTAGGCAGTACTTTGAAGACAAGTAGCGTATGCACGTGTTACTTAAATTAGTTGACAATTCCTCTAGGTATTTTGTAAGATGACATTTAGACGATGCTAGCAAAGTGAAACAAATTTTAGTAAAGTTTAATAATTTGGTCTCTAGGAAGTGTAAATTAAAATTTTCATCTTATGCTTTGATAGCTTTTTTGGTTACTTTTGAATACAATGAATCCTTTCCCAAGCAATTAGTCGATTATTTAGATATATTTATTTGTAATAATTTAAGAATTAGTTGGACTAGCAAGAACCTGATTACTCTTTTTAGATGCTGCTGCTAAAATCATCTCTATTGAGCATAATTTTTTGTATTGCTTCCAAAAGGATTTGCTTTGCAACAAAAGTCCTCTATGATTTGCTTCCAACTCTACAAGTTTAGAAAAATCAAGGCTCGTGCCAAATCCTACACAGCATGACTTTTTCAAAAAAACAAAAAAAGATAAGATAATTACTTGTATCTTTTCATAGTCATATATGTTTACAAGTCTTAGGTTGAATAATCACTTGAAGAAATTTGAGAGCCATCTGGTGTGGAAAATGCAAACAAGGTGATGAAAGACTAATCAAGGGCTTTCTTGTCTTCTTTCTGTCCTTCTTTCTTTCTTTATTTTTTTTGTTTTTACTCAGAAGGCCCTTTATATATACAAGAAATCAAATATACCCACTGACTTTTGGTGGCATTTTAGAAGACAAAACGCACGCATGCACATTAATCACGCAGCAGGCCAAAACGGCCGTCGGAGTAGTTAGATGGGAATGAAATTCAAGTCAAAAAAAGCCAAAACGAAATGACATTAACTTGTGAGCTAATCTACAAAAGGTTCTGATAAACCGTGCAAATTCAAGCTAAATAGCAGCCAATAATGGTCCCACTTAATTTCCAAATTATCCAATTAGACTTTTACAAGCAAATCCTACTTTTAAAGTTTCTCTGATGGCCCATGTACTAAAATACATTTAATAAATTTCAAAATGGATATGTTAGTGAGACTCCCCTATCTATTAATATCACTTCTGATAATTTTAACATGTGAATTAGACTAAAAAAAAAAGGGCCATTATTCATTGAATTTACAATTGTACCTTTTTTGTAAAAAAAAAAAAAAACTGTAATTTAAAGCATTTTATTCGTTGCACATGAGTAAATGAAGACATTAACAAATATGAAAGTGGCATTAACATTTTACTTTTTATGATCTTAACATTACTCTGAACAACTTCTCGAACCTTTTAGAACACGATGTTCTGGACATCCTTCTGCATGCCATCATCCACAGATGGGGTTTCATATTAATTACTACCTTCCCTACTAACATCATTACATCATTCATAAAAATCACGAGATTTTTGTCGCCAAAAAAATGGAGCATCCTTTAATTGGCTCCATTTGAGTGTGATTAAGTGGGTAAATGTGCTAAGGGTTCCGAAAGGGAGACGACTTGAGGGAGAATAGGGGTCTTTTGGTTGTAGGGCTCTTAGAATGTATTAATTACAGTAACACCCCCGAAAGTAGGTGGTAATTTTACTTTGCACCCTTGAATCCAAACAATAGGCAGTTTGACCATCAATGTATTTTGAACACTAAACAGTAGGACAACAGTTAGGTCATCAGATTGATTGAAAGTCAATTGCTTAATCAAAATTTTCGTCTAATACAAACTCAAGTGTGCATCGAGTTTAGTGCGTTAGTTTAAATGGAAATCTAAGAGGAAATTGAATTCAGATAACAAATTGGAAATTATGAGAAAGATTAGATGGCATGATAGGTTTTTCTCTTTTGCAACCACTCTTGCCATTTTAATCACATAGTTGTATCGGTAAGTAAGACTAATCCAAGTACATATGCCACATCACAAACCATAGTGAAAAGATTGATTCAATTATCTGGTTTTTAGTCCACTATCTAATCAACGTGGAAATTTCATTTTTCTGGATATTGCCCTTTACCTAATCAATGTAAGAGTTTTCTTTTTCTTTCTTTTTTTTTTATAACATCAACGTGCAAATTTTTGTTTTGTTATTGTGTTTCGTTTTGGAGCATATTAATGAATTATCGTTGAATTGTTTGGCATTTGATAGCTATCGAAGTGTAAGACAGACAAAATTAAGTATATAAGGTCTAATGTAAAGCATCAAATGCCTTTACTCGTGAGTTTTAACTAGAGGTGGCAAATCAACCCACTTAACTAGATTTACCCATACCCACCCATGAATAGATGGGTATGGGTATCTTAAATTTTTGCATATGGGTATAAATGGGTTACCCAATAATACCAATTTATTAAATGGGTATTATTGGGTAACCCATCAAACCCATTTAAAATTCTCTTCCCCCCAAGTCTCTTCTTTTTCCCTACTTTTTTTTTTCAAATTTTTCATTTTGTCATGATGTTAACATTATTATTATTATTATTATTATTTGTTGGTTTTATCTTATTATTTTATTTTTTATTAGTTTGTTAACTTGCTCATTTTTTAGCATTACCAATTTATGATAAATTTTAGCCTATTTTCTTATCTTTATAAAATGAAATTTTAAATTTATATATGAAAAAATGTTAGGAGTTCAAAATTTTTGGATTAAGTTTTTATATTAATTTTTATAGTACTTAATTCAAATTTTTATATTCGTATTATTCAATTATTAAATAATAGGTAATTTTGTGACATAGAGTATAAATGAAAAAAAATTGGTAATTAAGTTTATTGAACATTATAAGTAAATATTTAAAACTAATGATTGGTACAAAGAGTAGTATAAATTGATAACTTAGTTTGCAAAAATGAATTTAAATGAGTTTGCAAAAAGTTAAAATAAATGAGTTATAAATGGGTAATTGGGTTACCCAATTCATTTTTTGACTTACCCATTTATACCCATCTAATTAAATGGGTATAAATGAGTTGACTCACTTATATCCATTACCCATTTTACCCAACCCAAACCCACCCAAGTCACCCATTTTGACACCTCTAGTTTTAACAGCGAATGTTGGGACACTCAATCAGATTTAGCTATTATTGAATGATTCTATTTCATTGTTGAAATTGGCATTTTTTTGACCTATTACTTTAATTTGTCATGTTCAAATTCAATTCATTTCTGGCAAACTATTGACCACGTAGCCCTTTAACCACTTTGGCCTATTACTTTTCTAATTTAATTAAAAAGTTAATGTAGTTTAGGATTTTAGAAACATCTTTGAGTGAACATTTCCCTAGTCCTGATACTTTTATCAGGAGATTTATTTAGTCTCCAAGCTTTTAGTTTATTTTAATCATTAATGCTTTTGTTTTGAATTGATTTTGGTCCTGAAAAGTTTTGTCACGGTTCAAATTACTGGTCCTTTTTATGGAAACTCATATTCTAAGCTAATGTAGTAATTTTGTGAGAAGTTATTCTATGTTAAGTATTTTACAACTGTCATACAGTGAATTTGTTTTAGTAAAAATGATCAAGTTTACTGAAGGAATGCAAATAGCTGTACATGGATCAATTCTGCTTGGTCCACCAATTTTATTTGCCAGGAAAGTCTAAGCATTAAATTGAGCATAGAATCAGGTTTTAAGGGATAAAAGAAGGAAATCAAAAGTTGAGGAATAGATAACTTGTAAGGTCGTTTACCTAGTTATACTGAGTAAACATCATTTGCGAAAAAGATTTTATTTGAAGATGATTATCCATTCAAAAGGTCTTAGTATTTTAGGAGATGATACGATAGTTATACAATAAAAAAAGCTAATGTTATATTTTTTGGCTGGGAGGAATTTTAGTTTTAAATGGCGCAGCTTGGCTAGATTTGTTGATCATGTAACTTTAGAGATTACTGCTTCAACAAAATGTATGGTTGATTCAGTTTAATTATTACATGAGACTGAAGATTAGTGTGCTAAAATCACAAATTTTGGAAACTAAATTTATTTCAACTGAAACATTAAAGATCAATTTGACACATAAGCCAAATATTGAAAGCCAAAACTGCATTTCTCCCATAAAAAATCTCGACATTGACAGTAGGAGGAGGCCTCTTTAAAGGTAGAAATTGATTAGCACGGGGAGTTATTATTCATCTGTATTGGCCCTTAAAATTATTGGGAAACAGACGAAATGAATACCAAGAGAAATAAAGCTTTGTAACAGTATTAGGTTGGATAATAAAAACAAAATAACTCTTAATTGTTGCTTCAACAATAATTTGACCAAAGAAGACAGAAGAAAACACGTAACTGAAAAAAATACTTTATATAAGTGAGAAATTTCGCACTAAGTTGGTGAAAGCATTTGGATAAATATTTTTTGACTTGAAGGTTTTCGTGTGGCACTTGTTTTGAAGAGTCTTCCATGCAAAGCTTTGACAGGTTGTCAGCCAATCAAATTAAATTCTAATAAATAAAATTAATGTATAGTGATAAATAGGATCGCCTCCACAAAAATTGATGTAATTCATTTCTTTCTAACGCGAAGTAAAATGGGAGGGGGGTGGGGAGATTTTTCTATAAAATTAAATTAACTAATTAACTTAACAAAGGAAACATGCAAAAATTAATTAAATTTAAATAATGATAATAAATTCTCTAACAGAAGGAATAACATCAAAATTGGTTCATACAACTGATCATTGTTGCAAAAATGAATTCAAACATCCATTGATAAACTAGTTATAATTGTTAACAAGTTCTGATAACCAACTTTTCGGTAGTCAAAGTACTACCATTGACTACTTTCCTAATTGAAATATAGCCCTAGATCCGACAATAGGATTCAATCTTACAATTACATTAAAAGCTAAAATGTTTTTAGCTTTAAAAACTAAAATCTTACAAGAACATTACAAAATAAAATGTTTTCAATCTTATATTAGAAAAACCAGTTTTAACCAACAAACACACTAAGATGGTTCATTTAAGTTGGATTATTTGTCTCCCTAACATAAACTCAATCATGCCAGTCATCACAAAAACTAAAATAGTTAAACAATTACGGATTCAACTGTGTTAATCGGCAATAGATTTTCGATTAAATTAAATACTGGGCCCTAGATATTTTACCAACACAATAATCATAAGTAGTAAAATTAGGAAGCATATAAATACCAATAAATGAATGAAACAGTTATCTCACAGTTGTTCGTAGAACTAAATCTTTAGTCTATCCCTTGACTAGAAAAAAATGTTTAGCTACTCCTTATGATGAAAGTGCAGCCAAGAAGAAGAATATCGATGTTTATTTTTCTAAAAGAAGAGAAAGGAAGAACTACTATCTACGATGTCTCAACAATGTCCCCGAAAAATGAGAATAAATTGGGAATATATCGATGTTCCTCCTTGATAAGTTTGCATTTTGAGTGATTTAAGTATGTTTTATTAAATAATTTTGGTGTGTTTTAATTATTTTTATAGCTAATTAAATAGGTTTCTAGTGAAGTTTACATTTTGTGATTGAAGTGTGAAAAACTGTATTTCTATGGACTAAAGCGGTGAAAATTTCATGTTTTTGTAGGTTTCAATGATTTAATCATCAAATAGAATGAATTGAAGAGATATTTGGATGAGTTTTGATGATTTGAAGTGATTTAAAGAGAATATGAAGTGCAAAATATTCAAAAGATTGAAATGAAATCAAATACAAAAGAAAGGGAGTTTGACAGTTTTGACACTTGTTGGTATTTCGCCAATATCTTGAGCTACAAGTATCGGATTGAGGTGATTCTTGAGATATTTTGAATCTAACGCATAGATTTACATTTCTTGTGAAGACATTGAAATCCAGTTCATGAGTCTTCCTAGTCAAAATATCAAAATACAATCGGTTATTTTTGTTGTCAAAAGCTGAAACAGAGTTTTGACCAGTTAAGGGTAGTTTGATCATTTTTCTGTATACAGAGCTCCAAATCAGGTGATTCTTAAAGCATTGGAAAGTTAATTCAAAGGATACAACTTTCATGCTTTGTAAAAGAGTTAGTTCAGTCTCTATCATCGAGAAAATATCAGTTGAAATTGATGCAAAAATAGAGCAATGTTAAATATTGATCAGAAAAGTGCAAACCTGCATGGCTGGACAATACGGACCTTAGCCCACGTTTTTAGGGTGCGTATTCGCATTTTGGCTGCTTCATAGCTGGAACTAGTTGCACTTCAACTTTTAGGCCTTTCCTACTACTTTTGGACTAATTTTCTGAACGGATTTCAGCTGGAAAGTGCATGAAGCATCTTGGAAATTTGGAGAAACAACTTTTGAAAATTGCATGAGACAAATTTGCCAACTAGAAACAATTCATTTGTAGGTTGAATTCCTCTATAAATAGGGGCCTCAGAGAACATTTTTCATAACTTTGGAAAGCTAGAGATACTACCAAAAATGTAGTCTGCACTAGTTTTTCTTAGTTTGTTATTATAGTATAGTTAGTGTAGTTTATCCTTGTTATACTTATAGTTAGATTTGGATGAAAAAATTGAGGAGCAAGATGAGAGTTTGGAACTCATGTGACAACGGTGACTTCTCTCCTATCACTTTCTCTTTTGTATTTGAGTTCATGTTTATCTAAAATACAAGTATGGTCTTTTCTTTCATTCTCTTCATGTTTAGCTAAAGTTTATGCCTAGAGTTATGGATGAACTTTCTATATTTTATATGTGGTATTTATTTGGTTAATTGATGATACTATTTTGAGCAAGTTATTTACCATTTTTGCTTTTCTAATCATGATTGACCAGCCATTAATTGTGATAATCTTAAGGTGTTAAATTTGCAATAAGAATTGGCATTTAACATTAGTTCAAAGAAGTGATAAACCTAGGGAGTACACTCACGAGAGTAGAGGTGCACCTTTGTGGCTTTAGTGATTTATTTCATGTAATTTCATAGAGGTAATGAACTTGTAGTTAATTTCATAACCACGAGAGTAGGTATGACTTAGTTACAAGTATAGTTGATTCACTATAAAAGTAGGTTTTATATACATTAGGAAATTATGTCATAACTAGCCAAAATAATAACATTCAATTAACCGACAATTTCACTTGTAGGAGCAGTGAGGAATTCCATAGCTCTAGGAGTTTTTTATTATTTTTTTATTACTTTTATTTGATGTCCGTAGTGTAGATTTAACTTCTTGCACTTGTAAGAGTCTAAATAATAAAGGAGTTCGAAAACAATAGGTAATTGACAATCTTTCCTGTGGAATCGACACCTAATATCCCTATACTCGATAAACAAGTTGTATGCTTACAGTAAACGGAGTATTTAGATTTAATTAAAATTTGGTGCATGGTAAAATCTCATCAAGTTTTTGGCACTATTGCCGGGGAAGATTTTATTCGATATCGACGCTAAGAACATCTTTTTTAGTTTAGACATTTTTAATTTTTTTTCTTGTTTTTGTTGTGTCAAGTATCTTGTTTGTTATGTTTAGTATCTTGTTGAGTCTTTTGTTTTGTGATTAATGTCTTGTTTTTGTTTGTCTTTTAAACTATTCTTTTTGACTAATCTTGCTTTTGAGATTTTTTATTGAAAGCATTTTTAGGTTCTAAGGAGGATAATAAACAAAAGAGGATAAAAACTTGAGAGAAGGAAGTTCGGCAATGGACTACACTTTTCAAAACTACAACTATGGAGGTAACCAATGGATGTTCGAAAGTATGTCTTTTGAAAATGGTTTAAAGGGCTTAAAGGCTAAACTTTATTTTATAGCATTAAAAGTTCAATTGGATACCATTACAATATATGCTTGAACAATTGGATACCATCCCCACAGCTTCAACACCTTATAGTATTTCGGCTATATCTTGAACTAAAAGCATTGGATTGAGGTGATTTCTAAACCATTTTGAAGCTAAGAGATATATCTACATATGGTATGAAGACATCTAAGTCCAGTTCAGTCGTTTTCATTGTCAAAAATTCAAAATACAGAAGTACAACTCTGTTGTCAAAAGCTGAAACAGAGCTCTGACCAGTTGAGGATATTTTGGTCATTTCTTGGTCTACAGAGCTGCAAATGGGATGTTTCTTGAGGCATTAGAAAGTTAGCTTAAAGATCTACAACTTTCATGTTTTGCATAGGAGTTAGTTCGGCCTCCATCATTTAGAAAATAGCAATTGAAGTGGTGCCAAATGTACAGAAGCAAAAACGTGGCCATTGAATACGCGACCGCAAGTCATGTATTTCTGAGGTCGCATATTCTCTTCTATTCTCTGCAATTTGCTCATCAACTTGTCTTGCTTTTACACAACTTTTCCAGCTCAATTCTAACTGTATCTGACCAAGAAAAGTGTGGAAAGTTAGAGAAACAATTCATGAAAGTTTCAAGAGTAAAAAATGATAGATAAAAACAACTCATTTGGCTCTTGAATATTTCTATAAATAGCAGCCTTTGGAGACCATTTCCACAACTTTGGAAGGCTAGAGAAACTCTACAAAAATATAGTCTTTACTAGAATTTCTTTAGTTCATTAGTTAGAATAGTATGGCATAGTTAGTGTAGTTTTTCCTTCTTGTATTTGTAGTTAGATTTGGATGAAGATTTGAAGAGCAAAGATGGAGAGTTAGAGCTCATATGACAAGGGTGACTTCTCTCCTACCACTTTCTCTTTTGTATTTGATTTCATGTTTAACTATAATATAAGTTTGGATTTGTGTTTTTATCATGTTTAGTTAAAGTTTATGCCTAGAGTATGGATGAACTTTCTATATCTTGTTAGTGATACTTTTTTTTTTTTTTTTAATGCTCTTTATTAATAAAAACGAAATTACAACCACATCGGGCAGTACCCAAAATGGGCCATCCTATACCTTTCTCAGCCTAACACGTCTAATTGATGGCAAACCCAATCTGTTTAACCTAACCTCCCCCCGAGCCAACACGGGAAGATCCAACTCACTATCATAAACTCTAACCAACAGATGCGAATGAGAGACACCCACATTGGATATTTACTTGGTTATTTGGTGATATTATTTTGAGCAAGTTATTTATCACTTTGCTTTTCTAATCATGATTAACCGCCCATTAATTGTGATAATTTTAAGGTGTTAAGTTTGCAATGAAAATTGGAATTTGACAATAGTTCAAGGAAGTGATAAACCTAGAGAGTACACTCATGAGAGTAGAGGTACACCTATGTGGTTTTAGTGACTTGTTTCGTGTAATTTCATAGAAGAAATGAGCTTGTAGTTAATTTCATGACCACGAGAGTAGGTATGGCTTAATTACAAGTATAGTTGATTCACTACAAAAGTAGGTTTAATTTCACATACATGAGGAAATTACGCCATAACTAACCATGATAATAGCATTCATTTAACTGGTAACTTCACTTGCAAGAATAGTAAGAAATTCTATACCTCTAGGAGGTTTCTAGTGTTATTTTCATTACTTTTACATTTATGATAGTCTAGATAATAAAGAAGTTTGAAAATCACCGGTAATTGAAAATCTGCCCTGTGGGCTCAACACCTAATACCCCTATACTCAATAAACGATTCGTATACTTGCGAAAAATTGCGTGTGGGGTATTTAGGAATTATAAATGTAAAACTTGAATGGGGATGAGCTAAATGCTATATGTATACCCTGCGCTCGTCAAGTTTTTTGCGCCGTTGCCAGAGAAGATTTGCTAATATTAGTGCTAAGAACAACTTTATTAATTTAGACATTTTTACTTGTGTTTCTTGTGTTTCTTGTGTCTAGTGTTTTAATTGTTATTTTTATTATCTTTTTGAGTCTTTGTTTATGTTTTCTTGTATGCTTGTTGAGTCTTTAATTGCATGTTTTCGTTTGTGTCGAGTCATCTATTTTTCTTGACTAAACTTGTTTTTGAGTTATTTTTGAAAGCATGTTTAGGGGCTTAAGGAGAGTAGAATATAAGGGCAGACAATGCTTGAGAAGTGGAAAATCAGCAATCGATGGTTACTACGTGCAAAGCTCCTTGGATAGAGGTAACCAAGAAATTACTGAAGATATGTCTTTCAAAGATGGTTTAAGGAGTTTAAAGACTAAACTTGATGTTATAATGTTAAAAGTTCAAATGGACACTTTTATGCATAAAATTGAGCAAAAGAGGAACGTTAATATTTTTTTTTAAAAGAGGAATGAAAAGAGCAAAAGAGGAATTTTTTTTAATTCTAACCATATAATTTGTGACTTGTGTGGAGGTTATCATGCTACTTATACATGCATGCAAGCATAAAATGTGGATTATTATGATGAATTTGGACATTACAATTCTTGTTTTGGTCAAAATGGTCCTAATTGGGATAATTCTTATACTTATGGTTTTAATAATAAATGTGCATATAGTGATTCTTCATATTCTTATGATTATCAACCCGAATGTGTCCAATCTGAATCTAAGCCATATTGGCAATTAGCAATAGAAAGATTAGTTAATGCACCTTTACCTTTGGAATTGGAAAGTGAACCATTTGATAAGTGACTAATTTACGCTATATTTGAATGATATTTATGTTATTTTTAGTCACTTTGGCAATATTGTAGGAAGAAAATTGATCATTATAGCTATAATTGGTGTAAAATGCTCTTAAGTGATTAAATGAGGTTTTTGTCACTTTTTATTTGCATTTTGTCCATAATTTGTATAGGAGTTAGAAATATACTTCATTTGGATGAAAAGGAAAGTTGACAGTTTTGACACATCTTCGTATTTTGCCTATAACTTGAGCTACAATGATCGGATTGAGATGATGCTTGAACCATCTTGAAGATAAGAGATAGATCTACAAATCTTATGAAGATATAGAAATCCAGTTTGAAGGGTTTCTAAGTCAAAATGCCAAATTACAGTAGCCAATTTCTATGGTCGAAGCTGAAACGAGGCATTGAGCTGCAAATGGTATTTCAATCATTTCTCAGCCTACACAAGTCCAAATGAGGTGATTATTAATGCATTGGAAAGCTAACTCAAAGGGATACAAGTTTGATGTTTCGGTCAAGAGTTAATTCAGCTTCTATCATCAAGAAAAGTTCGGTTGAATTTGAGGCAGAATTGGAGCAACATTGAAGGCTGAACAGAAATTACAAAGAAAGGCAGGGAAGTAATCCAGCCGACAATCCGGCCAGATTTTGCCTGGATTTTTGGCTGGATTCTGGTCAGAAATGGCTGCTCTCCACTTGCACAACTTGTTTCCTCCTCCAATAATTTACAGCTATTGATGGATGTGTGAGAACAACTTTGCAGCTGTAAAAGTGATGTTTGAAGCCTCATTTCTTGACTAAATCATCTATAAATAGCCATGGACTTACAAGGACAAAGAGATCTTGGAGAGTGCAAGAAATACCACAAAAATATAGTTCTTACATTTTCTTAGTATTAGGTTAGGTTGGTATAGGATAGTTTAACTAGTAGTTCATCCTTCTTGTTTATTAGCCAGGCAAAGATGAAGATGGAGATAAAGAAGGCAAGGAAAGAACTCATGTGACAGGGGCTACTTTACCTTTCCAACTCTTTATCTTCTGTACTTGATTCTAAGTTTAGTTAATATATAAGTTTTGTATTTTATGTTTATTATGTGTCTCTAAAGTTTATGCCTTGGATTTGATTGAACTTTCTATGATTGTTAGTGTTTATTATTTGGCTATTTGATGCTATTATTTTGAGCAAGTTATTTAGCACTTTAACTCTTTAAATCATGATTAACTTGGTACTATTAATTGTGATTAACTAAAGATGTTGTTTTTTCAATGAAAATTGAGATTTAACACTAGTTCAAGAAATGCTAAACCTAGAGAGTTCACTCACGAGAGTAAATGTGCACCTATTTGGTTTTAGTGATTCATTTCATATAATTTCATAGAAAAAATGAACTTGTAACTAATTTCATAACCACGAGAGTAGGTATGGATTAGTTACAAGTATAGTTGATTCACTACGAAAGTAAGTTTCACATAAATAAGGAAATTACGCCATAACTAGCCAAGATAGCAGTACTCAATGATCCAAAAGTAGCACTTGCAGGAGTAGCTAGGGATACCATAACTTAATGAGCTTTTATTTACTATTTTCTTGCATAAGTTTAGTATAGTTTTATTTCTTTTAACTCATTGATCGTCTAAATAATAGAGAAGCTTTAGTAGTGCCGGTAATTGTCCAATTTTTCTAGTGGGATCGACCCAATATATGCCATAAACTACTAGTTGACCTGTATACTTGCAGTCAAAACGGGTGTAAATTGGATTTAAACTTGTACTTATATTAAAATCCTGATACCATTAGCTAATGATTCTAAGCCATCTTGAGAGTTATCTTTAGAAAGGCTAGCTAATGCAACCGCCAACCATTTTGATAGGGTTGAGGAAAAGTTAGAGGAATTAACTTCTCACTTTGATAGAATTCAAGACCAATTGCATGAGTTGTGTGAAGTTATTTCTTCTAATGATATGCACTATGACCCTAGCATGAATGGTGAGCATGTTGCAAGTAAAAGTGGATTGCATTTTGATGAAAATAATGAATCTCAATTGTGTTTCAATGAGAAGACATCCGTTTCACATGATGGTATCTTTGGAGTTAACCTTGAATCTCAAGAGGTGAGTCTTAACGACACATTTTTCACCCCTCTTGAAAAATTTATTGAGAATATAGGTTTTAAATGTATTATTCCTCAAGAAAGCCATACGGACATTCCTTTGGTGAATTCTCAAGTGGTGTCAAGATAATATCTATGAAACACTTCAGATAGGTAAGTCACTTCTATCTATCACATCATTATAACATGTGGATTTTGCTATTAAACCACTTTTTTATGATCCACCACGTCCTAAAATGGTGAATTATTCATTGACAAAGTCTCCTTGAAAAATGAGGCAAAGTAGTCGAGCCAACGACTATAAACAAAAGCGCTTGTTGGGAGGCAATCCAATGTTTTTTGTTATATAAGTTAATTTTGTATGATTTTATGCTTCAATTATGTGTTTGAGTTATCTTGTTGTTTTTCTTTTATAGGTTTGGAAAATAGAAGCAAAGGTGATCAAATAAGGTGGAAAACGTGAAATTTGATCAAGGAACTCCACCCCTTAATTTGAGTAATTGTTGTTTTTGATTTGTTAGAAAAAATGCATCTTTTGATCATTTTACATGTGCATGCATTGATTATTTTGGCAAAAGAATGATCTAGAATGCATTTTGAATAATTGGGATAGCATGTATAATTTTGGAAAGTTAACATTTCTACAAAATTTGTAGAAGAATACGCGGTGCCCAGAAAAACGCGACTACAAGTCGCGTATTCTACAAGCCGCATATTGCATTCTGAAACTTTTGCACTAAAAACGTGGTCATCAATACGTGACTTTAGGTTGCGTATTCCTGAAGTCGCGTATTCATTTCTGCATCATTAAAGCAGAAAATGCGACTCCAAAACACAAGTTCATGGTAGCGTTTTACGGAGTCGCGTTTTTAGGGATCTTTTTTTAAAGAAAAATGCAAGTTCCTTGTTCATTCTCTTCTTCTTTTCCTTATGTATTTCCTTATACCTTGAGTAGCTTGTTGTGTATTTTCTATCGGTACGTCACCACCACAAAGGCTTGAAGTTACGGATCGCCGTTTTATGTTTATTAATACCTTTGTTATCACCTTTGTTTCTCATTTTCCATTCTTAGCTTTATATCACTAATGGTTTTCCAATGGAACTCATGAAGTTGTGGAGATAAGTGGACAATGGCTCGTGAACTTCATGCTTTGACACTTCAATCGCAACAATATGGGAGTATTACTTTCTTTATCTTGGTTTTCCTTTTTACACATTGAGAACAATGTGCATGTTAAGTGTGGGGGTGGGAAACCTTGAACCTATTGGCATTGTATGTGATTGACTTGTGCTTGAAATGATTTGGACTTGTGCTTGAAAATGTTATTGTGCTTAAAATTTTTCAAACCTTGGTTTATTGATAGGGAGTTTTGTCCAGTTATAACGGGAAACTCTGCCAAAATTTTTTCAAATCTTGTTCAAAATTACAAAAATGCCCCAAAAAGTTTCAATTTTTTTTCTATTTTATCCAAAAGATAACAAGTTTCATACCATTACCAACTCAAATTTCTTCTACTTTTAAGCTAAATATATGTTATTTGAAAACTTCATTTCTCATTTAACTTGGAAATGACTATTATGTGATTATAATTTGTGTATTTATAGGAAAGTATATCTTGCAAAGTGAAGAAAATTATGCCTAAATTTTACATATTCGATGAAATTTCTCCTCTTTATTTTATTATAGAAGTTAAGTGATAAATATGGTCAAAAAGTGTAATATTCTTCTCATGATTATTCTTTTGAGGGAATGTTTATTATCTTTACATTGAAAAAAAAAAAGAAAAAAAAAGAATAAAAGTTGTTCTACTCCAATGGTTCTTGTACTCAGTAACTGGGAGTTTTCATCTAAAAATGCCGACTTTTGCGTAAAACGGTACTTGAATTAAGAGTATGCAATGCAACTTAAGTATGTGAAGTGTTGAGTAACCGACAATCTTCATCTAAAAATGTCGATTTTCATGTCAAAAGACACTTTCACAACTTGAGTTATATTTATATACGTGATATGAATAAATTCCTTTTTAAGTTTGAAAAAGAAGATAATCATGGGTTTAGGAAACATTTTATTGATCATATGAGTTACTTGCTTGTAAAATTGGATAAAGATGAGAAATTTAGTTGAACTAGTAAAAATTATAGTATAATTGACTCTCTTTTACTTGATATTATGAGTACTTGAACTTAGTTGAGTGATTGCATAATGGTTATTTACCTTATTTTTGAGAAAATGAAATTGAATTGTGCATATATATTTCATTTCAAAATGTTGGACCATTGTGAGATTGTATTTCAAATTGTTTGAGAACAAACAATGGTTTAAGTATGGGGGAGTTTGATAAGTATATATTTTACGTGTTTTTTAGTGTATTTTGTTAGTTAGTTTTGGTGTGTTTTAATTACTTTTATAGCTAATTAACTAAGTTTCTGGTGAAAATATGTATTTTAGTACTTAAAGTGTAAAAATTGCATTTTTATGGATTTTAATGGTTAAAACTTCATGTTTTTATAGGTTTAATGATTCAATCATCAAATGGAGTGATTTGAGAAGAGAATTGGATGATTATTGATGATTTGATGTGATTTAAAGAAAACATGAAGTGCAAAATAATCAAAGGATGAAATGCAAGTTAAGACAGCGTATTCCTGAGGTCGCGTATTCTCTTCTATTTTCTGTAATTTGCTCATCAACTTGCCTTGCTTTCACACAACTTTTCCAGTTCAATTTCAGCTAGCAATTCTGGTTGTATCTGACTAAGAAAAGTGTGGAAAGTTGGAGAAACAACTCATGAGAGTTTCAAGAGGCAAAAATGACAACTAGAAACAACTTATTTGGCTTTTGAATTCTTCTATAAATAGCTGCCTTTAGAGACCATTTTCACAGCTTTGGAAGGCTAGAGAAACTCCAAAAAAATGTAGTTTTCACTAGAATTTCCTTAGTTCATTAGTTAGAGTAGTATAATATAGTTTGTGTAGTTTTTCTTCTTATATTTGTAGTTAGATTTGGATGAAAATTTGAAGAGCAAAAATGGAGAGTTAGAGCTCATGTAACAAAGGTGACTGCAAAGATGGAGAGTTTTTACTTCCTTCCAAGGCATGAAGTTACGAATCGCAGTTTTATTTTATTAATGCCTTGGTGATCATCTTGGTTTCTCATTTTCAATTCTTAGGTTTCTATTACTAATGGTCATCCAATGGAACTCATAAAGTTTTGGCGATAAGCGGACAACGGTTTGTGACACTTTGTGACACCCCCACTTCTCCCAATGGCGAACCCAAGGGTATCCGCGAGACGCAAGCCCAACTCTCGCCAGAACTCGGTACAAATTTAAGTCAAACATAAAATAACCAGTCGATACTAGAAGTCGAAATAGAGAAAGGTCAATTCCTTACTAAATGTTCAAGTCTTACATCAAACTACCAAAAATATTGTACCATCCTAAAATATACAGCTTCCAAAAATTGTCTAAATGAATACTTTCAAACTTCTAATCAAAGGCCATCAAGTTGACCTCTCCATAATTCCTTCCATTTCAGCTCCTGTTAAAGAAAGCAAGTCTAACGGGGTGAGTGGATGCTCGTGAGGCCAAGAAAAGAAAAAAAAAACATGCAGGCAGGTAATTCAAGTAACAATAAAGCTGACATGAGAGATAAAGCAATAACATTCAAGTAAATCCCGAATATTCACAAGATACATTCCAAAAGGGTACGGGAGCTCTTAGGAGCTCACTTCTATTTGTTTTACCAAAGTTCCATCCAATAGTCCGTAGAACTGTACTTTTTCCATTTATGATTCTGAGTCGAATGAAAGGTACCTCCCACCCGAATCGGTGTGGTACATACTATCGCTCAGTGGTCGATGAGACATCGCTCCAATCGACTTATGCTTTGCTTATAGTTCTAGTCGAATGAGAGATATCTCCCACCCAAATTGGTGTGGTACATACTATCGTCCAGTAGTCGATGAGACATCGCTCCAATCGACTTAGAAAAGTTTATGGTTCTGAGACGACATGAGAGGTACCTCCCACCCGGATCGGTATGGTACATACTATTCGCTCAGAGCTCACGAGTTCAACATATTCATATACAATTACCAATCATTGTTTATGGTTCTGAGTCGACATGAGAGGTACCTCCCACCCGAATTGGTATGATACATGCTATCGCTCAGGGAACCGATTTTAGCACTGAGACGGTATGAGAGACACCTCCCACCCGAACCGGTGTGGTACATGCTTCCGCTCAGAACTTATGAGTTAAACGTGTTCATATTATTCAAGCATTTGATACATCCAAGCATTTAATATATTTCAGCATTTCAAGCATCAGTTATTCATTTCAAATGAGAACGAGTGCGATAAATTACACACTCGGCTCGGCAAGTTTACGTATCATGTATAATACTTGTACAACTAATATCTCAATCACATAAGTATTTAACACATACTTGACACTCACCAAGTAGCAAGAGCAAGTAGGTTCAATTTGAAGTTCAAGCGTCCACCGTGGAATCCTCTTGAAGGTTCTCGTATGCGCCTGAGCAAATAATAATAGACTATCATTCAAATATCCCCACTATTGAGGAAGATCGTATCATAGTACAATCTTATAAAAATCTTGTGAAACGAGCCTTAATTATCCTAAATCGAGACTCTCGAGCAAGATTTCAAAGTACAAGAGAAATTAATTTTACATTTTAGAAATCAATGATACAACGTTCGAATAATATCGAAGGAATAAGGAGTACTTAAAAAACTCCATTTCCTTGGAATTCGGAAAATTTCTGTTTTGATACGAACCCTTGAAAAATCGTATCTCACTCTACAGAAGTCCAAAATTGGAAACTTGACACCATTGGAAACCTCTTTGAAAGTACTAAAAGTTCATAGAAGACACTTTTTCATGAATTTAAGTGGAAGGTATTCAAAAATGGGCTTAAAATTACTGTTTCAGGGTGCTCAGAATTGTGCTAGGGTTGGTTTTTCGCTAACTTTGGAAATTCGGTAAACTTCATATGTTGCAAACCAGCCTCCAAAATTTATAACTCAATTAGAGTTACAAGTAAAGTTAAGGACAGAACAAGGAGATCAAGAATCGGAGTTCTGAGCACCGAAATACGATCACTCAAAGTTGGAGGAAAAACGAAACTGTTAAGCTAGTTTCCAGATTTGAGTTCCAAATTTTGGGACTTTAGTTTGGTAGCAAAATAGACTTGGAACGGCACCAAATTTGGTATGAATATACTACCATATAAGGGCCACTCCCTTGCCAAATTTCATAGAAAAATATGAACGGGAATTCGGTTAACAAAACCGTTGAAATCGCAAAAAGTTCTAAGGCTAAGCTGCCTTTGAGCTTCCGGTTTGCCGTTTTCCAAACATTTGGCCAAGAAACGACTCAAACATGATTCATTCCAGTAGGTAATGTCTAAAATATGTCCAAGGTACATTTGATAGGCTATTTACACCAAGAAATTTTGGATAACAAGTCCCAAATCATTGCTAGTTCAAATCTGTCCAAATGTAAGGTATTCCTTCACCAGACCAGATTTGAGTTTTTATCATAAATCACTCAATTCAACTCGGAACTGAGCGTGGTTGGTGGAATTGGAAAATAGACTCATAAGGCTACATTTTTTCAGAAGAAACCATTTTCAAAATCAGTCCATAACCAGCTCGTTCGTGAGCATTAAGTTGCAGCTCATGAGCTGCCTTCCAGGAAGCAATGAAACAGGACAGTGGATTTCAAATGAATGGTTTGGCTAGCTCAAGTAGAACCAAGACATGAATTTTATGCCAACGGAAAGCTAGGAATGTCTAGTTTCCAATACTATTAACGGCACTCGATTCTGACATCGGAGCAACAGGTTATAGCCGAAACAAGAAGACTGCCTGGGCAGTGATGGGATTCAAATTCCAGATTTTCAAGCTTCGAATTTCCGACATTTGGGTGATCAAATAATGTTATTTTTCAATGAAACTTTTTACACAACTAATATAACATGTAAACAACATAAACAAGCCATTAGAACCTCAAAATTTGGTATTAAAGTGCTTGAACAAGGCAGGGGCAAAATGGTCACTTTTGGTCATTGCACCATCTTGAAGTTTCTAACAATAACCCAACATTATACCACTAATTTAAGCACTAAACCAACATAATTATCATCATCAACCACCAAATCATTTCATCAACCAAAGTGGGAGTTCATAGAGCCCACACACTAAAATCCAACATAAATAAAGCTACCCACTTACATGCATGAGCTTATATGTGCAATAGAACTTCCATAAATCAAGATTTTAAGGCTGGATCGTCACTTACTTCACTAGATGTTCAAGGCAGAAATTTTTGGTCTTCTTGAGCCAAAGAAAAACCGTGAGAGCAGCCTCCTTTTCTAGCTCAAAGTGCTCTCCAAGTGATTAGTTAGGTGTAGTTAATTTTGGTGTGATTTGGAGAAGATTTTGTGAAGAAATGATGAAGGAAAATTGATGAAGCAAGTTTGGTTCTTGCTCTTTGAGATGCACGGCTGAAATGGAGGAAAAAGAAGAGATGTTGCACGCCACTTTAGTTGAGGAATTGAAGGGTTTTGATCTAGTGTGATGCACCATGAGGAGCTCAATAATGTGTGGCCCAAAATGCTCCAAAAGTCAACTAAGGATAGTATGCGTACACGCGCGCTTCGTGCTCAATTCCTTTCGAGTTCGTTTCACTAGTGCATTAAACCTCCAATATACTTATATTCATATAAATATTATTCACTCTTAATTGTCCCAAAATAATGGTGTAAAGTCCCTCAATTAATCGCGCGCGTGAAAACGCGTATTTTCAATTCAAGCGCGATAAAGCGAAACCTCCAAGAATTTCTTATAACAATATTACTAATAACTATCATTTGAGTATTTAAACATAAAATTACCTATTTTAGAACCATTATACAAGTCTCCAATTTTTCAAACTTATTGTACCCTCATTCAGTTAAAATTTCCAAATGTATTTTCACTTTTTCACTAAACGAGCCTCCAAAAAAATTAATTTTTGAAACAAGTCATTTTAAAAATATAATAAATCTATAATTCCATATATTTAGGTCTAATAAGATTGAAAAATAATATTCGGGGCAAATATCCAAATAAATAATTAATTAAGCCAAAATTGGGGTTTAAACTAAGAATTTTACGAGTCCTCACACACTTTATATTCGCGCACTTCAATCACAACAATAGGGGAGTATTCCTTTCTTTATCTTGATTTTCTTTTTTTACACATTGAGGACAATGTGCATGTTAAGTGTGGGGGGGGGGGAGAAGGGAGAATTGAGATTATATGTATTGTATGTGATTGGAGTATTCCTTTCTTTATCTTGATTTTCCTTTTTACACATTGAGGACAATGTGCATGTTAAGTATGGGGGGGGAGGAGGGAAAATTGAGATTATATGTATTGTATGTGATTGACTTGTTGATTGCAAATATTGAACTTGTACTTAAACATTTTTCAAAAATTGGGTTTGATGGCAAAGAGTTTAGTTCATTTATAAGAGGAAACTCTGCCAAAATTTTTTCAAAATCTTGTCCAAAATTACAAAATTGTCCTAATAAGTTTTCAATTTTTTTTTTCAATTTTATCCAAGGGGTAACAAGTTTCATATAATTAGTAACTCAAATTCCTTCTATTTTTGAGACAAATATATGTGGTTTGAAAACTGCTTTTCTCATTAAACTTGAAAATAACTATTATGTGATTATAGGAAAGTATATCGTGTAAAGTGGATAAAATTATGCTTAAATTTTGCAATTTTGATGAAGTTTCTTCTCTTTACTTGATTTTATAAGTTAATGATAAATATGATCAGTAATTGCAATACTCTTCTCATGATTATTATTTTGAGGGACTAATTATTATCTTTACTTTGAAAAAATGGAAAAAAAAGTAAAAAGAAAAAAAGAAAAAAAAAGAATAAAAGTTGTTATACTCCAATAGTTCTTGTACTTAGTAACCAGCAGTGTTCATCTACAAATGTCGATTTCTGTTTAAAACGGTACTTGAATTAAGAGTATGCAAAATAATTTGAAAATGTGAAATGTTGAGTAACCAGTGATTTTTGCATCTAAAAATGTCAATTTTCGCGTCAAAAAGACACTTTTACAAGTTAAATATATATTTAGTTATGTTATATGAATAAAATCCCTCATTGAACTTGAGAAGAAGATGATCATGGGCTAAGCTAACATTTTCATTGACCATATGGGTTGCTTGTGAAATTGGATAAAGATGAGAAATTGACTTGAATTAGTTATAATTATAGTATAATTAGCTTTCCTTATTTGATATTATGAGTACTTGAGTTTAATTGAATGATTGCATAATGGTTATTTACCTTATTTTTGAGGAAATGAAATTGAATTGTGCACATATGTTATTTCAAAATATTGGATCATTAATGGTTTCTATTTATTATTGTTTGAGGACAAACAACAGTTCAAGTGTGGGAGTATTTGATAAGTATGTATTTTGAGTGTTTAAGTGTGTTTTAGTAATTAATTTTGGTGTGTTTTAATTAGTTTTATAACTTATGAACTAAGTTTCTAGTGACAATATGTATTTTAGGTTTAAGTGGTAAACATTGCATTTCTATGGACTAAAGGGATAAAAACTTCATATTTTTGTAGGTTTAATGATTCAATCAACAAAGGGCACAAATTGAGAAGATAATTGGATGATTGATGTTAGATTAAAGTGATAAACAGAGAATATGAAGTGCAAGAGATGAAATGCAACTTAGTATACAAGAAAGGAGTTTTACAGTTTTGACACCTTGTGGTATCTCGAAAATATTTGAGATACAAGTATCAGATTGAGGTGATTCTTGTACCATTGTGAAGCTAAAAGATATATCTATATTTGGTATCAAGACATAAAAGTCCAGTTTAGTCATTTTCATTGTCAAAATGTCAAAATATAGAAGTACATTTTCATTGTTGAAATCTGAAATAGAGTTTTGACCAGTTGAGAGTTGTTTGGTTATTTATTGGTCTACAAAGTTCCAAATTGGATGATTCTTGTTGTATTGAAAGATAACTCTAAGGGATACAACTTTCATATTTTGTAGAAGAGTTAATTCAGCTTCTATCATCAAGAAAATATCAGTTAAAATTGGACTAAAAATAGAGCAAAGAGAAGATTGTCAGAAATGAACAAACCTACAAAAGAGCAATACGTGGGGTATAATACGCGACCCAAGGTCGCGTTTTTTGATGTCGTGTATTCTTCATTTTCATGCAACTTACTCTACAACTAGTACTTTGTTCACACAACTTTTCAACTCAATTCCAGCAAGTAATTTCAGCTGTATCTGATCAAGGAGAGTGTGGAAATTTGGAGAAACAATCTTTGGGAGTTTCAAGAGCAAAAAATGACAATTAGAAACAACTCCACTTGAGCTTGAATCTCTCTATAAATAACAGCCTTGGAGAACATTTTCACAACTTTGGAAGGCTAGAGAAACTCCATAAAAATGTTGTCTTCACTAGTTTTTTTTAGTTCATTAGTCAGGGTAGATAAGTATAGTTAGTGTAGTTTATCCTTCTTGTATGTGTAGTTAGATTTGAATGAAGATTTGAAGAGCAAAGATAAAAAGGTTGAAACTCATGTGACAAGGGGTACTTCTCTCTTATCACTTTCTCTTTTGTATTTGATTTCATTTTCAATTATAATACAAGTTTGGTGTTTGTTTTCAATATGTTTAGTTAAAGTTTATGCCTAGAGTTATGGATAGACTTTCTATATTTTACTTGTGATATTTAATTGGTTATTTGATAATATTATTTTGAACAAGTTATTCATCACTTTTACTTTTCTAATCATGATTAACTGGTCATTAATTGTGATAATCTTAAGGTGTTAAGTTTGTGATGAGAATTGTGATTTAACACTAGTTCAAGAAAGTGATAAACTTAGGGAGTTTACTCACGAGAGTAGCGGTGCACCTATGTGACTATAGTAACTTGTTTCATGTAATTTCTTCGAAGAAATGAACTTGTAATTAATTTCATAATTACGAGAGTAGGTATGACTTAGTTACAAGTATAGTTAATTCACTATGAGAGTAGGTTTCACATACATGATGAAATTATGCCATAACTAACCAAGATAATAGCATTCACTTGACCAGTAAAATCATCTGTAAGAGTAGTAAGAAATTCTGTACCTCTAGGAGCATTTATTGTTATTTGTATTATCTTTTTCAAGGTCACAACTTTGACAAGGGAGTGAGAGTTTTTTAAAACTGTAGAAGGTTATGGCCAGGGTTACGTCTAAGGCTATGTCTAGGATTGAAGGTGTGGCTAGCGCAAGTTAAGGGGTGGTGCGGGCAGCCATCGTGGCTGGAGGGCATCCAGTCTCCCCTACCTTCCAACGCAAATCCTTCTCTAAGTTGTTCACGCAGAACTCGTCACAACTTTCACTATCCATTGCCGCAGAGGAGACGACTCACAAAGGGGAGCCAACGGCTCTTTTTTTGCAGGCAGCAGTGGATGCTTTAGCTAGTCCGTATCAATTTGCATTGGTTGAAAAATTTTCCAGAGGGAGACCGAAGATGGAGGAGGTGCATAAGTTCTTCTCGTCATTGGATCTGCGAGAGAAACCCACGGTGGGCCTTCTTGACGCGAGACATGTTCTGATTCGGCTTAACAACGAGGCTGATTTTCATTGAGTATGGTTCAGGAGGATATTGATGAGGAGGTCGATAGCACTATTTAATTTGAGCAAGTGAAGGTGCCATTGGGGCCTATGACACGAGCTCGCGCGAAAAGAGTGAATGATTCTTTACAAATCTTAGTTCGTACGGCCCGCGAGTCTAGTGGAGAACCAAAGGCCATCGAAGGCCTCAACGAGTCAAGACATGTTATCTTAATTGCAGCCCGTCATGCAAACTAGCTCAATATGATTTATGTCCATTGCTAGTTTAGTAGTATGTAATAAAAAGGTTCAACTAGCTTGTGTTTCGGACCTTAGTCAAGTCTAGTTATTTGTGTCCTTTAGTTCGGCTATGTGGATTGGTATTGGTGGGCTTACTTGGCCCATTAGTCATTAGTCATAGTTAGTTGTTTTAGTATTTAAGAAGAAGATTTTGGTTGTATTGTACAGATTTTGATGATTAATAAAAATACTTTGAGAGTTCTCTCAAAAGTTTCATTGAGGCAACTTTGAATATTTTAGAATTATTTCTTTGGTATTCAATCGACTTATCGATCTAGAACCATACTAGATTGTGGCATCTTCTACCACTACCGAAATTCATTGACCACGTGATTAACGGGTTTAGGTGATTCCGCTGTGTTCTTCAAGTCGTCAACGTGAGTTTCACCTTCTAGATCCTAGCCTTTTTGTACGGGTTGTGACACAAGGTTGGCGCAGTTCGTATCAGCTGGCATCAAAGTTAGTTGAAGGTATCACGTATATCCCTTGTCTTTTGTTCCTTTTCTATCATGTGTTCCGTTCCTTGTTGTGTCGTTCCGTCCTTGTTTTGTGTCAAAAAAAATTCTGTCCAAGTGTCTACAATCTGTCCAAGTAATTCCGAATTTGTTTACACTTGTTCTTGAGTCAAAAATTCTGATTTGTGGTTTGTTATTGTGCCGTTCATCGTGCTTGTGTCGCTTGAATCATATTCTATCCGCTTTTGTGTTTCTTTTGTTTGATTGGTTGTCACGTCTCTTCATTTTGTGTCTTGTTGTTTGTGTCGTGTGTTGGCTACCGCAACCTTGGTGTGTAGCCGTAAGACATTAGGGTTTGTCTAAGGTCTTGAGTCACAAAAAAAAAAAAGAAGAAGAAGCGACTGCCGTACCTCTATTATTGTTGTCCGAATTAAGGTTTGTCTTTCTTGTGTTGGAAGTCATTGAGGGGTTGTCCGAATTGTTGTTTGTTGAACCATGAGTCTTTGTGGGCTGTAAGTCGTTAGTTGGGAGTTTTGCAACAAGACTTGGTGAATCTTGAAGTTCTTTATTGATTCTAGCACCAATCTTGAATTTCTTGAAACACTAGAGTTGGATCTTGACAATCTTGAATTCTTGAAACAACCCAAGTGTGTCTTGAATAAATTTGACAAGTGGGGGTAATCTGATTTGGATTCTTTTTGGCCATACAAAATTTAGTTGCGGCCAACCAAGTCCAAAACCCTAGCAGCCGATTTTCTTGCTTCGTTGTCGAAAAAAAAAGAAGAGAAAACAGCGAGCAAATTGGTTCGGTCAAAACAAGAAATTTCGAAATTTTATTGCCAATTATTCGAGTAATACATAGTGTGTCCGAAACTACAAAATCAAAAGTTTTAGTCCACTACTTCTTGAAACTCTTGAACTTCTTGATTCTTGGGAATTTGTTTCATTTGTCTAGTGAACAATTTCTTGTACTCCCGAGCATTGGTAAAAGGTCTTCTTGGAGTGATTGAGTCTTTCTTGGAAACATCTTGGGTAACCCGTTGGGGGGGAGCCCGAGAAAAGTTGTTTACACCACGTTGTTGAGAGTCCATCTAGATGGTATTGCCTTGAGCAAAAAGAAACCCGAAACTGTCTTGTGTGCTGGAACAAAAGAAAATCCGCGATTGATAATTGTTCTTGCGAGATTAAGGGCTCACGTGCTGGTCTTTAATAGCCAAGAAAAGAAATTCCAGCCGTGTTTATTAAGTTGAAAGAAAGTCCAGCCGTGATTCTTGATTGGGTGTCCTAATCTTGATTGGTTTCTTGATTCTTGATTCGGTTTCCAAAACCTTGATTGGTTTCCTAAACTTAATAGGTTTCCAAAATCTTGGTCGGTTCCAAATCTTGATTGAATTCCAATCAGAGACCCATTCCTACATTTTAGCCATTACTTCTCCTACTTTTTAGGATTTTAGCCACCACCTTTCCTACTTTTTAGTAGTTTCCTTAGTCCATTCCTTTTATCCTCACATTCGGCCACCGCTTCCTAAACTTAGGAAGTTAACTGCCACCTAGCCATTCCTTTTAGAAGGCCATTCGGACACACAAGACAAGCAAAGGTAGCTTGCATTAAAAAAAAAAGAGTATTTTTTCCAGCTGAGTCGTGTCTTTATCACTGTCCGTGTCTTAGTCATTCATTTTCTTTCGTTTGAGTCTTTCCATTTCATTGTGTCCCTCGAGTCGATAATTCATCTCATTCCATCCATTGTGTATTCTCTATTCTAATCACCTCAGAGACATTATTGAGAATTGCCACATTCTTGTGACCAAAATTGGTAAGTTGATCGTTTGCCTGAAGGAGTTCTAATTTCTTCAAGGTCAGCTATCAAAAGGCTTTGAGAGAATTGGGTGAGATTATTAGAGTGTCATTTGAGCGACAAACACGAGAGTTGAGTGTAAACACGCGAGGGAGTGTGTAAGGAAAATATCTAGTTGTTTTCTCTATTAATTTTTTGCAGGTTTACCTAAGCATGTTGGACGGAGATGAGACGAATTTGACCCCAAGTTGAATAATCAGGCATTAATGGGGGTGATTCAACGCATGCTCAAGGAGTCCATGGAGATCTTACACCAAAGCATTGACCGATTGGAGCTTTCTCACGCTCAATCCAGTACGGCGTGAGGAGATGCTCCACGCCACGAGGAGCTTGCGTCTAACAACGATGAGGAGGATTTCATCCGTCGGTTGAAGCCGGAAACCCGGAGGACAGATGACGGATTAAAGGGAGTGAAGATCAAAATTCCCTCATTCCAGAGCAAGTCTAGAGCAGAGGCTTTCCTAGAATGGGAACAGCGTAACGAGATAGTATTCGAGTGCCAGGACTACACCGATGAATAGAAAGTCAAACTGGCCACCCTCGAATTCACCAACTACGCCATAGTCTGGTGGGAGCAGGAGCACACTAGCAGACGCAGCAACAGAGAAGGGCCTATTAGTACATGGGAGGACCTAGCCATTACTACCGTGATCTGCACCAGAGGTTCCAGACATTAGTTCAAGAAAGCTGCTGTGTGGAGGACTACTATAAGGAGATGGAGATCACCATACTCCGAGCAGACATTGTGGAAAATAGAGAGGCTACCATGGCGAGATTTCTTAAAGGTTTGAGACCTGAAATCGTCGAATTTGTGGAATTGCAAAACTACGTGGATATGCCTAATTTGATTGATAAGGCATCCAAGATTAAGAGAAGGCTTAAGAGAAGGGGTAACCCCCGCAATCCTACTTTCTCTGCCATGCCTATTTGGAGAGGCAATTTGATATTTGAGCGGAAACGGCCAAGTACATGGGTGTCTAAATTCACTCCTAAGTCTGAACCGCCCAAGCAAGCACTGGAGGCAATTTCAAAGCCTTCATTTGACTCTACCAAGCCGTGATAAGTGTTTCAAATGTCAAGAATTTGGGCACATTGCTTCCCAGTGTCCCAATAGGCGTACCATAATTGTCCTACCTAGTGGAGATGTCGTCTCTGATGATGAAAACGAGTTTGCCGAGATGCCGCCAGTTATTGATGAAAGTGAAAATTCGGAGGTCGAGCTTGAGGCCACTAGCAAGCAAGTGGGCGTCACCCTAGTAGCCCGTCGAGCTCTTGCAACTCAAATCAAGTGGGTGGATGAGGCCCAACGTGACAATATTTTTTATACACGATGTCACGTCGAGGGAAGAGTGTGTAGCCTCATCATTGATGCGAGAAGTTGTACCAACGTGACGAGTACTCTCATGGTTGACCATCTATCATTGCTCACGTTGAGACATCCCAGTCCATACCGCTTGCAATGGCTCAATGAGAATAGTGATATAAAAGTCACCAAGCAAATGGTGGTACTTTTCCGGATCGAAAAATATGAGGAGAAAATCCTTTGCGACGTTGTCCCCATGCAGGCTTCTCACATCTTGTTAGGACGGCCATGGCAGTATGACAAGAAAACTACCTATAACGGCTTTACCAACAAATATTCCTTCTTGCACCACAATAAGAAGATGATGCTTGGCCCTCTCACACCTTACCAGGTGCATGAAAATCAGTTGCGATTGCAGCAAGAGCATGATCGAGATTTGGCTAAAAAGTCAATCGAATCTAAGGCAATCATTAAGGCACAGGCCAAGAAGACATTCACCACTAGAACATCTGGCCGACTGGACAAGCGACTTAGCTTGCTTGCAAAGAATAAGGAAGTTCGCAAATTACTTTTGCCAAAGCAAATTGTCTATGTCCTATATTGCAAAGAAGTGATTTTACTCTCTCATGAGATACTCAGTGACTTACCTATTGAAATCTCTTCTTTGCTGCAAGAATTTGAGGATGTTTTCTAGGATCAGATCCCCAGTGGACTACCTCCATTCAAAGGGATCGAGCACCAGATAGATTTCGTCCCTGGCACATCCTTGCCAAATAGACCGGCTTAAAAGATGGGTCCTAAAGAGACTAAGGAGATCTAACGGCAAGTAAATGAGCTCTTGGAGAAGGGTTGGGTTTGAGAGAGCATGAGCCCCTGTGCATCATTGTAGTTCCAGTCATCATTGTTCCGAAAAAAAGGGCACTTAGAGGATGTGTATAAACTGCCGCGCTGTCAATGCCATCACAGTTAAGTATCGTCACCTTATACCTCGTTTAGATGATATGCCTGACGAATTGTATGGTGCAGTCATTTTCACCAAAATTGATCTTAAGAGCGGCTATCACTAAATCTGAATGAAGGAAGGTGACGAATGGAAGACAGCATTCAAATCCAAATATGGTTTGTATGAGTGGTTAGTTATACCTTTTGATTTGACTAACGCACCAAGTACATTTATACGCCTTATGAATAATGTGCTTCGACCTTTCTTAGGCAAATTTGTTGTTGTTTATTTTGATGATATTCTTATATACAGCAAGAGTTCTGAGGAACATGTCGCACATGTACGAGCTGTTCTTGATGTATGTCGCACAAATGTACTTTCTGCACTAATGAACTTGTTTTTCTTGGTTATAAGATTAGTGCACAGGGCATCCATATGGATGAGAGCAAAATCCAAACCATCAATGAGTGGCCCGTGCCCAAGACCATGAGTGAAGTTAGGAGTTTTCATGGCCTTGCAAGTTTCTATCACCGGTTCGTGAAGGATTTCAGTACTATTGCTGCTCCTCTAACCGCCATTATCAAGGAAAATGTGAAGTTCGAGTGGGCGAAACGCAGGAGCAGGCATTCCAACCCCTTAAGCATAAGCTCACACATGCACCTTTATTGTCCTTACCTAATTTTGATAAAACTTTTGAGGTTGAGTGTGACGCTTTTGGTGTAAAAATTGGAGCCGTGTTGATCCAAGAGAAAAGGCCGATCGCGTACTTTAGCGAGAAATTGAATGGTGTTGCCTTGAATTACTCTACCTACGATAAGGAGCTCTATACTTTGATTCGTGCCCTGGAGACGTGGCAACACTACTTTCGGCCAAAGGAGTTTGTCATCCACACAAACCACGAGGTGTTGAAGCATCTCAAGTCTTAACGCAAGTTGAGTAAGAGACATGTACGGTGAGTCAACTTTGTGGAGACATTTCTCTATGTGATCAAGTACAAAGCTGGCAAGATCAATGTCGTTGCCGATGCGCTATCCAGAAGGTATGCCTTGATTACTCTACTTGATACTAAATTTTTTGGATTTGATCTCATCAAAGAGCTATATGACACCGACGTTGACTTCTCTGCTATGTAGAAGTCTTGTGCTAAGTCAGGTCAGGGTAAGTTCTTCATACATGATGAATTTCTGTACTATAATGATAAATTGTGCATTCCGTCATGTTCTATTCGTGAATTGCTAACTCGCGAATCTCACGAAGGTGGGTTGATGGGACACTTTGGTGTCACCAAAACTTTGAGTGTATTACAGAAACATTTCTACTAGCCACGCATGAGGCGAGACATGGAGCGAGTAATTTCACGTTGCATTACCTGTCACCGTGCCAAGTCCAAACTCCAACCTTTTGATTTGTATACACCACTGTCTATTCTTTCGGAATCTTGGGTTGACATTTTCATGGATTTTGTGCTTGGTCTGCTTAGGAGTAAAAAGGGTCATGATAGCATTTTTGTCGTTGTCAATAAATTTTCTGAAATGGCTCATTTCATTCCGTGTCATAAAACGGACGATACCACTCACATAACTGATCTCTTCTTTAAGGAAGTTGTCCGTTTGCATGGTGTGTGTAGAACTATTGTGTTTGATAGGGATATCAAGTTCCTGTCTTATTTCTGGAAGACTTTGTGGGGGAAGTTGGGCACTAAGTTGTTATTTTCTACATCCAACCACCCACAAATCGATGGTCAAATTGAGGTCGTTAATCACACATTATCTAGTCTACTCAAGGCCATCATAAAAAAAATCTCAAATCTTAGGAGGAGTATTTATCGCATGTCGAGTTTGCATATAACCGTACAGTTCATAATGCTACACAGTTTTCTCCTTTGAAATTGTTTACGGTTTTAACCCTTTGACTCCCCTAGATTTGATGCCTTTACCTATATCTGAGCGTACTAACCTTGATGGCAAGAAGAAGGCCGAAATTATATAGGCGTTGCACCAGCAGGTGAGGGCTAACATTGAAACTCGCACTCTGCAGTACCTCAAGCATGCCAACAAGGATAGGCGTCACGTGGTGTTTGAATCAGGCGATTGGATCTGGTATACTTGCGTAAGGAGCGTTCCCCCGTGCAGCGTCACAACAAATTACTTCCCCGTGGAGATGGACCATTCCAAGTTGTTACGAGTATCAATGACAACGCTTAGAAACTCGATCTTTCTGGTGAGTACAATGTGTCGACTACCTTTAATGTCGCTGATCTAAATCCCTATCTTGCAGATAACGAGATCGATTTGAGAACAAATCTTTCGCAAAAGGAGGAGAATGATGAGGAGGTCGATAGCACTATTCAATTTAAGCAAGTGAAGATGCCATCGAGGCCTATGACACGAGCTCGCACGAAAAGGGTGAATGATGTTTTACAAATCTTAGTTCGTACAGCCCGAGAGTCTAGTGGAGAGTCAAAGGCCATTGAGGGTCTCAACGAGTCAAGAGATGTTATCTTAATTGCGGCCTTTCATGCGAACTAGCTTACTATGATTTATGTCCATTGTTAGTTTAGTAGTATGTAATAAAAAGGTTCAATTAACTTGTGGTTCGGAGCTAAGTCAAGTCTAGTTATTTGTGTCCTTTAGTTCGGCCATGTGGATTGGTATTGGTGGGCTTACTTGGCCCATTAGTCATTAGTCATAGTTAGTTGTTTTAGTATTTAAGAAAAAGATTTTGGTTGTATTGGACAGATTTTGATGATTAATAAAAATATTTTGAGAGTTCTCTCAAAAGATTCATTGAAACAACTTTGAATATCTTAGAATCATTTCTTTGGTATTCAATCGACCTATCAATATAGGACCGCATTAGATTGTGGTGTCTTCTACCAATACTGAAATTCGTTGACCATGTGATCAACAGGTTTAGGTGATTTCACTGCGTTCTTCGAGTCGTCAACATGAGTTTCGCCTTCTAGATCCTAGCCTTTCTGTACGGGTTGCGTCACAAGATTGGCACCGTTCGTATCAGATATGGTATGTGTCTTCCACCCCTATGAGAGTATTCAAATGGACAACAGCTTTTCATGTTGACAGAGAATCATCGATTATTCCGCTGTGGCTCCAACTACTAAAACTTTCACTGTATTTTTTCAATAAAGAGGTGCTGTTTCAAATTGGGTCCATTGTGGGATCACCGTTGTTCGTTGATGAGGCTACCTTAGCTGTATTGAGACCAACTGTGGCATGGATATGCGTGAAAGTGGATCTGTTGAAACCAACGCCTGCGCGGGTATGGATTGGGAACGGTAATAATGTGAGTTTCTGATAGGAGCTGGTGGTTGAAAATCCTCCTAAATATTGCTCGCATTACTTTCGTCCAGGACATGACGAGGAGACATGCCATGTTTTGAAGCCTGAGTTACGAAACATTGCAAGCCAGCATGTCAAGACAACTAGGAAAGTGGAGTTTTAGATGAAGAAGTTGGATGTCGACGGTGAACAAGGCAAGGTGCCAGCGGGGATTATTGGGAAACCGTCTACCTTGATTCTACAGGTGGATGCGGCTAGTCCTTAGACGCACACAAAGGACAATGTGGGGGCGCAGTGCAACAAACAGCTTGATGGGGGGAGTTCGCGTTGAACAGAGATGGCAACCCGCCACAGATACGCATCCAGGTTTGGAAGAAGAGAAGAGTGCCGCGGCTAACAGTAAGACAGCAGCCACGATAGAAAAGACAAGCGACGGCAAAGAGATTACCTTGCCTGGGACTAGTGGGGAGGTAGCACTTTTGGGGGGAAGGGAATGGCAGAGAAAGCTGTGATGGTGCAAGAAGAAGAGCGGTCAGCAAGGTATTCAGCTGACGAAGTGATGGCTGACGAAATACAGGAAGCTCAGCGACGGGTAGGTAATTTATCTCCTAGGAGCTGATATCACAGGGAGGATGTTCCCGGGGAGGTGTCGCCACTGGAAACATTGCATATAGACACGGTGGTGCTCTCTGACAATCAGGTGCAGGAGGACATGGGTCGTAAGGAGAGATTTGGTGAAAAGTCGCTAGGTATTTGTGCGAGCTTCCCGTCTGATCAAACTTTAAGATCTATGGTTAGTGCATTAACAAATATTTTCTCTATCCTATTTGATGATTAACTTGCTTTTCTGGAATATAAGGGGAATGGCTCGAGCTCCGAACTTAAAAATACAGAGGAAAGTTATTAAACTATATGCAATACAATTGGTGGTAGTTGTTGAACCTAAGACGGAGTTTGAGAATATTACTGATATTAGGCAAAAGTTGGGGATGGATTGTTGCATAACCAATCAATGGAGTTTCATTTGGGTGTTTTACCAGTCTTTGTTTAATTGGCAAAGTGTCAGGGAGTCGCCCCAATATTTAACTATTCAAGTACAATCGCATCTTTTTCCAGAGTCCATTAATTTGTCATATATACATGCTAAGTGCACGGATCAAGAAAGGGAGGATTTGTGGAGTGCCCTATTGAGGGATAAACCTACCTTGACTCCGTGGTTTTTGGTGGGCGATTTCAATGTGATCACGAGTGCGGGGGAAAAAAGGGGTGGTCGACCATTTAGACCGTCAGAAGGATTGAATTTTTTGAATTTCATGTCAATGACGGGAGTAAGTGACGTGAGGTTCACTGGATCAAGGAATACTTGGTGCAATAATCGCTTGGGTGCAGCTCGAATTTGAAAGCGACTTGACAGACTACTAATAAGTGGGTTAGCTTTGGAGATGCAGCAACAAGTCATGGTCCGACATTTGGGACGTAATCCGTCGGATCATTCTCTGCTGTTACTCTCAGTGGCTACGAGGATGGATAATAAACCCAGGCCATTTCGCTTTTTGAATGTTTGGACCATACATAAGGACTTGTTGGTGGTTATTAAGGATTGCTGGTCTGAGTTGATCAGTGGATCTCCCATGCATATACTGGCAATGAAGTTACGGATGTTAAACAAGCTCTTAGACAATGGTTGGTGATATTTTTGAGAGAGCTCGCCGTGCTGAGCGCGAGGTAGTGGATGCCGAGATGCAATACGACCTGGATTCGACGGATCATCTGCGTTGCGAATTACATCATGCTCAAGTGCGGTTGCAACGTGCACTGACAATTGAGGAGGGATATTGAAGGCAAAAAGTGCAGGTGAAGTGGCTTTTGGATGGGGACAAGAACTCCAAGTTCTTTCTTCTCTCATTGGTAGCAGAAAGGAGATGTCGAGCGGTGACTCAGCGAATTAGGATAACGGATGGAGAGTGGATCGATGGGGAGCCACAAATTGGGGATGCTGTCATGAGGTTCTTCCAGAAGCTTTTCACGGCAGAGGTTCTTCCAGAAATTTTGGAGATCATTCCGAAACTGATCACTGATCAGGACGATTTGCTGTTAACGGAGATTTCCTCTCTTACAGAAGTCAAGACCACAGTCTTTGCAATGGATGAGGAGAGCGCAGCGGGATCGGATGAATTCACAGGGAAGTTTTTTACCTTTGTATGGGAGGTGGTAGCCACGAATGTGTACAGGGCAGTAATTAGCTTCTTCTGCGGTTTTGAGCTCCTTAGGAGTATCACGGCTACTTCGATTGTTCTATTGCCTAAGGCGAAAAACCCCCAAGACTTCACTCAATTTTAGTCGATAAGCCTATGCAATTTTGCTAATAAAATCATCTCTAAGCAGCTATCGGAGAGATTGGCTAAGCTACTACCCCGGATCATATCTCCACAGCAGAGCGATTTTGTGCAAGGGAGACAGATCGTGGATAATTTCTTGTTGGTTCAGGAGTTATTAACAAATATCAAAAAGTCAAATCGGGATGGTAACATGGTGATTAAATTAGACATGATGAAAGTGTATGATAGAGTCTCATGATCCTTTCTTCTACAAGTGCTTCGATATTTCGGGTTCAGTGAGATCTGGATAGACATGATTTGACGCCTAATCTCCAATGTTTGATTTTCAGTATTGATTAATGGCACTCCACAAGGCTTTTTCAAGTCTTCACGGAATTTACGACAAGGGGATCCCATTTTGCTGGCCTTATTCGTTATTGGAGCAGGGGTGCTATCCCGACCTCTAAATGCGTTAGTCACACTGAGGGGTTTCACCTCTTTTAAAGTACCTCCTCGGTGTCCTGTAGTATCGCACTTGGCGTATGCCGATGATGTGATCATATTTTTCAGTGATGGGAGATCTTCTCTGAAATTGATTAAAAGGGTATTGGAAGAATATAGTGCTGCATCGGGTCAGCGGATCAATCCCCAAAAAAGTTGTTTCTTGACTCCTCTGCAGCTTCTATCATAGAAGGCAGCAGTGATTGGCCAGGTACTTGGGTTTCAAAAGCGAGCTTTTTCGATGTGATATCTAGGCGGCTTGCTGTATATAGAAAGACGGAAAAAGACTTACTATGCAGATACATATAATGCGGTGGCAACTCGTATCCTGTCATGGAAGAATCAGATTTTGTTAGTTGGGGGTAAAGTGGTACTGATTAAGAGTGTGTTATCATCAATGCCGATCCATTTGATTGCCGCTTTCTCTCCTCCAAAGGGGATATTCATGGCATTGGAGAAGTTATTCGCTAACTTCTTGTAGGGGTTGTCTGAGTCTGGGGCTAAATTCCACTGGATGCGGTGGGAGGATTTGTGTCGACCATAGGAAGAGGGGAGTATTGGTCTACGGGGGATTAAAGAGGTCTATGATTCATTCTCAATTAAACTTTGGTGAAATTTCGGCAATAGCAGTCGCTATGGGTAGAGATTATGTCAAGGAAATATTGAACGGAGCTGCATCCTTGTCTAGCTGATGAAAGTCATTGGAGATCCCATACATGGAGGAGGATGGTCACGGTGCAGCGAGTAAGGGAAGACAACATTAGGTGGATCGTACAACAAGTTTTGATGAATTTTTGACACTACAACTGGATGGATTCAAGAGTGTTATGCAACAAGGTAGAAATCTTTCACGACCATGTGGTGGCTAATTTTGTCGATCAGGGGGCTGGAATGTTACCATGCTTAATCAGTATTTGGAGGAGGATATGGTCAGGCGAGTTCTGGAGATTGCACCCCCATCCTTTCGAGGCGTGTATAGAATGGTTTGAACATTGACAAATTCTAGCACCTACTCTACATCATCGGCATACTCACTGGTCCGGCGGGTTACTAACAACTCATGATTTTCTACCTTTGTCTGGTAGAAGGGTCTTCCAATAAAAATCTCTTTCTTTATGCTACGATTGTTGCAGAGAAGGCTCCCTCTTATGGACCAATTAAAGAGATTTGGGATGAGTGGCCCCTCTAAATGTTGGTATTGCCAAGATCCACGGGAGGAAGGCCTGAATCATGTTTTTTGTTCAGGGGAAAGGGCAAGATTGGTCTGGCATTATTTCGAGATTGAAGCTAGAGAAATGGTAGGGGTGAATACGGTGCGACATATGGTGTGGTCTTGGTGGTTAAGGAGGGGAAATAACATATATTGAAAGTTTTTGAGTAGTATTCTTCCGTCGGTGATTTGCTGGGAATTATGGAAGGCAAGGAATAAGGAGGTTTTTGAAGGATGAAGGATAAGGGTCATAGAGACGGTGAGTCGAATAGTCCAGCTGTTAAATGACATTTTTCATGGTCAGTTCCTAAGGTTGCAGTGGTCTGATTTATCATGGGAAGGGATGCTTCGCGCTTTGGGCAACCGACAAAAGAGGATGATTATTCAACCAGTTAGACGGGTGTCCTCGCAAGGGCGCTACAAGTTAAATTCAGATGGGTATTCTCGGGGAAACCCGGGAGTGAGTGGAGGGGGTGGTCTAGTGCGTGATCGTCAAGGAAATTTTGTATTTTGGTTATTCGGAACACTTTGGGATAATGACCAGCCTGCATGTGGAGCTTCGAGCGCCGCTGCTTAGCGTTAAATACTGTGTTGCTCGAGGGCTCTTGGAGTTACACTTAGAGGCTGATTCTCTTACCCTAATTCGGATCGTTCAAGGGGTTAGTGCTTGCCCATGATAGTTGCAAAGGGAGTTGGATGAGTTGCTTATATTTAAACAGAATTTTCACACGGTATCACATTGTTACAGGGAAGCAAATGCACCGGCTAATCGTCTTGCAAATATTGGAGCTGACTCTATCGAAGGACAGGTGTTTAACAGGTTTTCGGATCTACCTCGATTGGTCAAGAGGGAGATTAGAATGGATAAGTTGGAGTTTCCATCGTTTCGTAGACGGGTACCTGGTTATCTGTGAATGAATCCATCCGGTGTAAGCATGATTTCAGTATTAATGGAAAGTTCAATTAAAAAAAACAACTTTGACAAGGCATTGTCGAATTCCTAGGTCAATAATGTTCAACAGTTACATATATTTGTCGTAATTTTTTGCAAGCTGCTGCAATGCGTGTCTATTAGATATAATATAGAATAGATTAAGGCATTAAAAAAATTGTTATTTGTATTACTTTTATCTCATATTTATAGTGTAGAGTTAATTTTTACACTTGTAATAGTCTAAAAAATAAAGAAGTTCAAAAATCATCGGTAATTGACAATTTTTCCTATGGGTTCGACCCTTAATACCCTATATTCAATTACGGCTCATATACTTGCGAAAAATCTTATGCATGGTATTTAGAAATTCATAAATGTAAAACTTGATTGTGGATGAGTTAATTGTTATATGTATACCCCGCACTCATCAATATTTTGGTGCCGTTGCCGGGAAAAATTTAGCAATATCGATGTTAAGAACTACTTTATTAATTTAGACAATTGTACTTGTTTTTGTTGTGTCTAGTGTCTTAATTGTTATTTTTTTTATGCCGCCACAACAGCGACAGTCCAAGAGTAAACTAGCATCGCCTTTTACGGAAGCTAGGAAATCCTAGTCTATCCAGACGTATTTCACCACGGACCAAGGGAGATACCTTGTCAAAGGAGGTAAACACAGAGTCCGCTCTGCTGACGGCCCCCAATTTGGCCAACCTGTCTGAAGGCTTGTTAGACTCTCTGTAGCAATGCATAATCGACAACTGAGGGAAATATGCATCCACAATAGCGACAGTCCAAGAGTAAACTAGCATCGCCTCCTGCAGAAGCTAGGAAATCCTAGTCTATCCAGACGTATTTTACCACGGACTTAGGGAGGTACCTTGTCAAAGGAGGTAAACACAGACTTCGCTCCGCTGACGGCTCCCAATTTGGCCAGCCTGTCTGAAGGCTTGTTAGCCTCTCTGTAGCAATGCGTAATCGACCGAAACATCCGCCTATGTCACATCAGACCCTCCACTTCCTTCTGTAGCCACCAAGGACAAGCCTGATCACCTGATATGATTCGAACCAAGGATAACGAGTCCACCTCCAGATGTACCTCTAAATACCCCCTAGCAATGCACTGTTGCACCCCATGAGCTAGCGCCTTCAACTCTGCGTGCAGGCTTGTTATGAAACCTAAGGAACACGAAAATGCCAGGACAAAGTCTCCCTGAGAATCCCGAAGCACTCCCCCGCCTCCACTCACCCCTGGATTCCTCAGAGAACGTCCATCCGTATTGAGCTTATATCCCCCACCTGAGGCCACCCACTTAACCTGCAGAACGGTGACTGTTGTCGGACGAGCCACTAGGGTCTCCCACGAACCACCGGGCCACGCTATTGTTGGGAATTGTACCCCAAATAACTCCCACATCCTGACTAGGACACGGCTAGCCACACCTCCCCCCGTTGTCCTTCCCCCATTCATTAACGCCCTATTTCTTGCACACCACAATTCCCAACAGATGACCGAAGGGAGCACACGATACACAAAGGTCACATACCGCTGCTGTGTCGGTCGGCTCCACCACGACATCGCTATGTGACGGACCGAGCTGATACGGTCCGAAGCCCCCGCTTGAATCTCAAATGTCCTCCATACCTGTCGGGGTGGTATCCCCCATGCAAAAGAAATGATTCAAGCGTTCCTCTTGGGGAGTCGTGCAGCAAAAGCATCTAGATGGCCCGTGGACACCCAACTGTCGCAACTGGTCCATTAAAGGCAACTTGCTCGATAACAAGCGGAGCATGAAAAACGAAATTGTGATAGGCAGAGACTCATGCCAAACGGAGATGACCCCTAATGATCTATTTGAGTAGCCCCGAACGACCGCCACGGCTGAAGAAACTGTGAACTCCCCACTGGGGGTTAAACTCCAAACCATCATGTCTTCCCCCAGCAGGGGTGGCAGCCTACAGGACATAACCCGCCGCACAAGCTTCGGTTACAACACCTGTGAGAGAGAGCGGCTGTCCCACTCCGCTTCCATCACAAAATCCACTACCCGGTAATTCTAAAATTCCTTCACACTTCTGCAAAGCAGGCCCAACCAGTTATCGTGCCAGAAGTCCATAGCTCCTGCCCTTACAATCCACCCTATATGATCTTTCGTGATCCCTTGGACCTCGCACATCCGTCTCCATGTGAAGGAAGGACCCAATCTCTCCTCTGCCAAACAAGGATACCTGCCCCTACAGTATTTGGAAGCCATGAACGAGGCCCAGAGGGAGAGTCCCTGCCTAAACTTCCACCACAACTTCATGGAGAAGGCCTGGAACACCTCCGACAAACGCCGGAGACCCAGACCCCCTTCTTCCTGCGGCCGACACAAAGCCTCCCACTTCATCCAATGAAACTGTGGACCATACTCCGACTCGCCCCACAAGAAAGCCGCCATAGATCTCTCCAGCTCCCACAGGACCGCCTTAGGGGACGCCGCTGTTGCCAATAGGTGTATTTGCATGGAGGATAGAATGTGCTTGAGAAGGACCACCCTCCCCCCTGGAGATAGGATACGATGCTTCCAAGGTAGGATCCTTTGAACCACACTGTTACACAGCTCCACAAAGTGGTCCTTCTTCCGTCTACCCAACACCAATGGACACCCGAGGTACCTGACTGGGAACTCTCGCTTCCGAAACCCTGTCACTTGCTCGATAATCCTACTGCGGTGTAACCCAAGTCGTGGGTGCACTAAGAAACAACTTTTCTGTTGGTTGATCTTCTGTCTCGACACTGCACAATATCCCTCTAGAACCCACATAATAGAGCGCAAAGAAGACTTCAACCCACTCTTGAATATGACCATATCATCTGCAAAAGACAGATGAGTAACGGTCGGGCACCCAAGAGGAACCTTGAAAGGTTGGAACTGGCCCTGACCAACTAAGGCATTCAAAGCCCTAGAAAGAGCATCAGCGTCGATTACGAATAAGGCCGGAGAAAGAGGATCCCCCTGCCGCAATCTACGCGTGGAGTGGAAGAAGCCTTGAGGCACGCCGTTGACCCAAACAGAGAATCAGGCGTTCGAGACCAATCACCATATAGCATCAATCCAGGTCTCAGAAAATTCAAAACGCCTCAACACTTACAAGAGGAAACACCAGGACACATTGTCATAGGTTTTCATCATATCCAGTTTGAGGACCACATTCCCCCCACAGGATACTTTCCCAATATCCGTCACCAGTTCCTGTGCATGTAGGAAATTCTCCAATATCTGACGCCCTTTACCGAACCCACTCTGCTGGGGAGAGATGATTCGGGGTAGGAGATGAGCTAGTCGAGCCGAAAGAATTCAGGAAATCACTTTATTGACAAAGTTACACAGGCTAATCGGTCAGAACTGCGTGAAATCCTGAGGTACGGGCACCATAGGAATCAGGACTAAGGACGTTGCAGTAATACTATGAGGCAACTCGGCCCCAGTGAAAAAGCTCAGAACGGCCTTGTGAACATCCTCTGCCACTACTTCCTATGCAAAGGTGAAGAACCTGCCTGTAAACCCATTCGGTCCTGCCGCGCTCTCCCCGTCCATGGAGAATACCGCCTCTTTAACCTCATCCATGGCGGGGGGTTCCATTAGTTTGGAGTTATCGAGGTCCATCACTAGCTTGGGAATAGCGTCCAAGAACCCGCATGTACAAGAAGGATCTGACTTTGCCGTGAAGAGCTATTGGAAGAAGGAAATCGCCTCCTTACTGATGAGCTCTTCAGATTCCATCCACTCTCCATTGGAGGCTCGGATCCGATGAATAATCGATCTGCACCTGCGCTCCGCTACCACCGCATGGAAATACTTGGAGTTATGATCCCCATCCCTCAGCCACTTAATCCTCACATTCTGTCTCCAAAAACCTTCCTCAACAGCTAGCTTGTTCCTCAATCGCGCGCAGGTTTCATGTAACCAAACTAGGGCATGCTCTGACGGATCCTGCTCGTGAACCACTTCTGCCTCCATCACCACCCTCTCCACCTCTTTTACTGCCTGAAATATATCACCAAAGGGCCCCCTGGACCAACTCTTAAGAACCTGCTTGATTGCACGTAACTTAGACGCCAGCACCCCTAGGGGAGGGCCAGACGACTCGCTTGGCCACCCCTTCCGAATGACATCGAGCAACCCCTCTCTGGTGGTCCACACATTTAAGAATCGAAATGGTTTAGGCTTGTTGTCTAACCTTGTAGACGCAGTCAGTAGTAGTGGGGCATGATTAGATGGATCTCTCGCCAAATGCTGCACCTGAATATCAGATCCCATACGGAGCGCTTCCAAATTGAGGAGCATCCGATCTAGAAGCTTCCATATCCGGGCCCGCCCCTGCCTATTGTTGCACTAGGTAAAGTTTGACCTAGAGAACCCTGCGTCGAGGACTCCAGACTCCATCATGAAATGCAAAAAATCCATCCCTTCTGACAAGCGGAACAGCCGCCCCCCTCGCTTCTCATCCTCATTGACTATTACATTAAATTCCTAACTAAGAACCAAGGGATGGCGGCCGGCTTGTCCGCCACCAAGCTTACCCATAACCCCTCACGTTCTTGAACAGTTCATCTAGCATGAACAAAAGAGAAGCAAATGACAGATGGGAATAAAGGACAGTGAAAATTCAATGAGACATGCTGACACGACTCACCCACTTTGACATAGGAAAGTGGCAATTTATAGAAAATCCAAATAGTCCCCCATTGGTTAGAGATACTAAGGTCCATACCCAACTTCAGCCGTACACTATCCATATTACCTAAGTCCACCTTGGGTTCACAAATTGTTACCGTCTGGAGAGAGTGGATTTTAACTAGTTTTTTAAGTCGTCTTAGGTTTAGGACCCGAGTAACACCTCGTATATTCCAACAGAGCGCTTTAAACATCGGATAAGAGGGAGAAGGAATTTTGTGACCCCAACTTACTTGATTGTAAGGTGTGGTCCGAGGGAAACCGAGCCCGTACACCATGCTGCTTGGGTTGCTCGGCTCCTGAGGGACTTGATTCCAGATTCGTGTGACATAGAGAGTTCCCTGTCACCGAAATTGAATCAAGGTGCAACCTATCTGAGATCGATGCCCTGCTTCTTAGGGGCTAGTCCGCTCCATTACCTCGCGGAGAAATATCTCCAAACCTCCCCTGTAACTCCCGAAAATCCTCCCTAAACTCTCTATCCGTCTCCAGCCCCACGCTCTACTGCCTCTCCTTATCTTGCCCCTCCTCTACATCCCCACCATTCTCCATCTCCTGCACCCCGACATGCACCTGCTCACCACCCACGCCTAGCGCACACTTCACTAGCTGCTCATGCTTCTCTTACTGCCCCTCACCTTCCTTCCCTTGTCGCCCTTCCTCCATCAAAGCCCTATCCGCCATTTCTTGAAGAATACCCTCAGCAGCCTGGGTAATAGCTTCCTCCACCATCGTCTCCACAGCCTGCATGGGAAGCCCTTCCAGGAGAATGCATCCTGTTGGGTCTGCTGAGCGCACACCTTATCGACGCCAACCCCCACAGATACCCTATGGCCGACCCCATCACTGTCAACGCCCCACCCTGCTGAACCTCCTTTGCGCGCTGCTCCTCCTGCTCCACAATCTGCCTGGTGAGGCCATCTAGGGTAAGAGACTCCTGCTTGGGCTGGCGCACCCGCACTGCCTGCACCTGTGCGTTACCCGCGGCCACCCCGTGGCCGTCACCCATTAGCAGCAGCACCTCGCCATGTTGCCCCGCCTTTGCTCGCTGCTCCTCCTGCTGGGCAACCCCTCGACAGATCACCTCCTCCTCTGCTGCTCTGTCGCCACGCTACCAGACCCTGGCAAAGAAGACGGAGCATTCCCCTCCTCTCCTGCTGGGTTTCCCCGTGCCGCGCCCCGCGCCATATTTGACTTACCTTGCGGCCGAGTCTCAGTGCCTTCCTCCCGTAGCCCCCTATCCCTTGGAGCCTGCCCAGCACCCACCACCACACGTAGGTCTGGATGTCTAACCGGACAATCCGCCTCAACATGTCCCTGCCGAAAACAGCCGATGCAATATTGCGGTAACGATTCTGGCTCCAGCATCTGCCAGAACCCTTCTTCCTCCCCAAACCCAAAACCCACCCAGACCCTTCTAGGCAGTGTCCTCATCAGCTCCACTTCAACACACACTCACGCAATACTTGGACGAGATAGCGCGCTCGTAGCCACATCCATGAATAATGGTCTGCCCAACGGGGAAACAATGTGAAAGAGACACTCTTTGTTGAAAAGGTGAATAGGTAGCTTTGGAAGAGAGAACCAGACAGGAGCTATCGATGGTTCTTTGTCAACATGGAAGGATGGCGTCCACTTGAAGACCCATATTGGGCGCCCCTTAACATACCAAGACTGTCGACCCCAAAGTCTGTGGAAATCATGCTCAGAATTTAGGCGTATTATCACATATCGGTGATCCAAAAGACCTGCCGAGAAAGCAGCCTTCAAATCCAAAGTGGTGAAGAAGTTTCGGACCTCCTCCAGAGTCGGCCGCCCCCTGGAGAACTTACCAACCAATGCAAGATGAAACGGCGCTGCGGCCCTTGCCAAATCTGACAAGGAAAACACAACAGCAGGCTCTCCTCTCTTGGTTATCTTGTCCGCCTGGACAGTGCTCCCCACCTGCGCCCTTGCTAAGAATAACGACGGAAAGGACTTGGACTGGAAGGAAGGGAAAGACGCCTACCCCTCCGCCGCTCGGACTGGAAGGAAGGGAAAGACGCCTACCCCTCAGCCAGCGGCGGAGGGGCCGCCATGGCTACAACCCTACCAGACCCTAGCGAAGATGACGGAAAGAGAAAAAATAGTCCAGCCTTTTTCCAAATATTTTACATATTTAATTGTTATGTTTAGTGTTTTGTTGAGTCTTTTATTTTGTGTTTAGTGTCTTGCTTTTATATTTGTCGAGTCACCTATTCTTCTTCACTAAACTTGTTTTTGAGTTACTTTGAAAGCATGTTTAGGAACTCAAGAAGAGTAGGAATCATGGGGGAACAATGCATGAGAAGTGGAAGATCAGCAATGAATTGCTACCACGTGCAAAGCTCCTTGAATAGAGGTAACCAAGAAATTACCGAAGGTATATCATTTGAAAATGGTTAAAGGAGTTTAAAGGCTAAACTTGTTTATATAATATTAAAAGTTCAATTGGACACCATTACAAATATGCTTTAACAAAAGAGGAATGACAATGTTTTTAATTCTTATCATATGATTTGTGACTTGTGTGGAGGTTATCATGCTATTCATACATATAGGCAAACACAAAATGTGGGTTATTTTGATGAATTTGGGCATTGCAATTCTTATTTTGATCAATATAGTGCCAAATGAGATAATTCGCAGGCTTATGGTTGGGATAATCAATGCGCATATAATGAATCTTCATGTTTATATGATTAGCCATCCGAATGTGTTCAATATGAATCTAAACCACCTTGAGAATTAGCTATAGAAAAGTTAACCAGTGCAACTTCCGATCGTTTTGATAGAGTTGAGGGAAGGTTAGATAAATTAGTTCTCACTTTGGTAGAATACAAGATCAATTGTATGTTTTGTATGAAATTATTTCTTCTAATGATATGCAAAATGACCCTAGCATGAATGGTGAGCATATTGCATGTGAAAAATGAATTGCATTTTGATGAAAATGATGCATCTAACGTGTGTTTCAATGAAGAAATATCCATTTCACAAGATAATATCCTTCAAACTAACTTTGAATCTCAAGAGGCAAGTATGAATGATTCATATATCACCACTTTTGATAAATGTATCGAAAGTATAGGTTTTAAAGGTATTATCGCTCTAGAAGGTTATGGACGTTCCTTTGATAAGTACTCAAGTGACACACATGTACATTGAAGGTAACATTTATGAATTACTTGAGTTAGGTAAGCCACTTCCACCCCTTATATTATTAGAATTTGTGGCTTTTATTCTTAAACCACCTTTGAATGATCCACCACGATCTAAAATGGTGGATTATTCATTGACAAACCTTCTTGAGAAATGAGGTTATATAGTCGAGTCAACGACTATAAACAAAAACACTAGTTGAGAGGCAACCTAATGTTTTGGTAATTTATGTTAATTTGGTGTGATTTTATATTTAAATTATATGTTTAAATTATTTTGTTGTATTTATTTCATAGGTTTGGGAAATAGAAACAAAGGTGACCAAATTAGGTGAAAAAGTGAAATTTGATCAAGGAACTTAACCCATCGATTTGAATAAATGTTGTTTTGGATTCATTAGAAAGGGGTAAAATGCATGTTTTGATCATTTTACGTGTGCATGCATTGATTATTTTGATAAAAGAAGGATCTAGAATGCATTTTGAGCAAGTGGGGTAGCATGTGTAATTTTAGAAAGTTAAAATTTCTGAAAAAAATTTGTAGAAGAAAACGTGACTTTAAGTCACGTATTCAATAACTCGCGTATTGAGTTCTGCATGATTAAAGCAGAATACGTGGCCTCCAATACACGACTTGAGGTCGCGTATTACTTGAAACCACTTAGTCATTTCTGCAAATTTAAGGCAGGAAACACGACTCTGATGAAAATGCGATGTCAAGTCGCGTATTCTCTACCCGCATTTTCTGCAGCTCAGTTCATGTACATAACAAGCAAAATGTGAGTTTCCTATTTCATGTTCTTCTTCTTCTTCACCTCATGTATTCATCACCAAAACAAAGGCATGAAATTATAGATCGCCATTTAATGTTTATTAATGCCTTGGTGATCACCTTTGTTTCTTAGTTTCAATTTTAGGTTTCTATTATTAATGGTTATCCAATAGAACTCATGAAGTTTTGGCAATAAGCGGACAATAGTTTGTGACATTTCATATTCGTGCACTTCAATCACAACAATAGAGAAGTATCCCTTTCTTTATCTTGGTTTTCCTTTTTACACATTGAGGACAATGTGACTTGTTGGTTGCAAATATTGGACTTGTGCTTAAAAATTTTCCAAAAAATGGATTTGCTAGCAGGGAGTTTAGTCTATTTATAAGGGAAAATTCTGCCAAAATTTTTTCAAAATGTTGTCCAAAATAACAAAATTACCCCAAAAAGTTTTTAAATTTTTTTCAATTTTATCCGAGGGGTAACAAGTTCCATGCCATTAGTAACTCAAATTCCCTCTACTTTTGAGACAAATATATGTGGTTTGAAAATTTCTTTTCTCATTTAATTTGAAAATGACTATTATGTAATTATAATTTGTACATCTGTAGGAAAGTATATTGTGTAAAGTGGAGAAAATTATGTCTAAATTTTACAATTTTGATGAAATTTCTTCTCTTTACTTGAGGAATGTGTTGAAAGTATAGTTTTTAAAGGAAGTAACTCATATGGTAAATTCCATTCCTCGTCCTTACCAAATTTCACAAACAAGTAACTTATATGGTCAATAAAATATTTCCTAGACTCATGATCATCTTCTTATTCAATTTAAAGAGGGATTTATACAAATAATATAGCTAAATATTTACTTAAGTTGTGAAAATGCCTTTCGACGTGAAGATCGACATTTTTAGATGAAAATTTCTTGTTACTCAACACTTTACATTCTCAAGTTGCCTTGCATACTCTTAATCCTAGTACCATTTTACGCGAAAGTTGACATTTGTAGATGAAAACTCCCGGTTACTAAGTACAAAAACGATTGGAATATAACAACTTTTATTCTTTCTTTTTCTTTTCTTTTTTTTTACTTTTTCTATTTTTCTATTTTTTCTCTTTTTTTTCCTTCTTCTTTTCTTCAAACGCAAAAATAATAACATTCCTTCAAAAGAATAATCATGAGAAGAGTATTACATTTATTGACCATATTTATCACTTAACTGTATAAAATCAAGCAAAGAGAAGAAATTTCATCAAAATGCAAAATTTAGGCATAATTTTCTCTACTTTTCAAGATATAATTTCCCATAAATGCACAAATTATAATCACATAATATTCATTTTCAAGTTAAATGAGAAAAAAAGTTTTCAAATCACATATATTTATCTCAAAAGTAGAAGGAATTTGAGTTACTAATGGTATGAAACTTATTACCTCTTGGATAAAATTGAAAAAAAATTGAAACTTGTTGGGATAATTTTGCAATTTTGGATAAAATTTTGAAAAAATTTTGATAGAATTTGCCCTTATAAATGGACTAAACTCCCTGCCAACAAACCCAAGTTTAAACAATTTCTAAGCACAACAAATATTTTCAAGGCAAATCCAAATCATTTCAATCACAACCAATATATATAATCTCAATTCTCCCTCTCCTTCCACACTTAAAATACACATTGTTCTCAATGTGTAAAAAGGGAAATCAAGATAAAGAAAGGAATACTCCCCTATTAATGTGATTGAAGTGCACGAATATCAAGCTTCACAATCCAGCATAAAGTTTATGATCCATTTGGCGCAATTCTACAAGAAGGAAACTTCATGAGTTCCATTTGTAACCATTAGTATTAAAACCTAAAATACAAAATGACAAACAAACTAGGTAAGGGTCAAAAGATGCAAAAGTGATAAAGACATGAAGAGTTTTTGCAAATAACTTTTTGCCAAAATTTCCCACAACATCACACAACATTTTCCCTAAATTTTCACCCTCTTTACCTAGAATGTGAAATATAAGCATGTCTTCTTCTCGGTAATCATAACATCACCATATAACAACAAAATTAGGAGCAAAACACAATCTAAGAAACAGACATTATGCACATGTTCAATTTCATCTCTAAAATACCACTAAAATAGCTAACTTCTTCACATATTCAAAATTCATCATCCAACCATACTCTATATGAAGATCAAGCAATCAAATTGTCTAAAATGTCACCATATAAGAAAAGTATACATGTAAGAATCATAACAACTTACATTTTAACAATTTTAACCATTCAATTATGCTTAACAACATTCCCAGACCAAGTACCACATTGATCATAAAATAGAAATATGCATAAATTAAAACATTGCATAGATAATCATATTCCCATATTTGATCATCTAAACATACTTAAAAATGTTAAATAAGCATAATGGAACTTATATACATCAACAAATAATATTACAAATTTACTATTCAAAGTGTATTAATAAACTCAAAAGATATCCAAATGTTGAATTTTAAAATACCAAATTAAGTTCAAGAAATTTATCTCAAATTGGTAAAGTGATGTTTGGTGATGCAAATAATGCAAAAACCCCTATGAAAATCATCCCATTTGACCTCTAATTGAAGAAATTAGAAAATATGAACCCTAGCCTTCAACCAATTTTTGAGATGTTTTTCTTAGATTTTAATTGGTTAAAAAGCTCTATGAATGTCAAATGATGTTTGTTGGATAATTTCTTGTAAGGAAAAGATGTAAAAATAAGAATTTGTGAAGTGTGGGTGAGAGTGTGAGGAATATGTGAGGTAAAGAAGAAGAGAAGAAATAAAGACTGCAGCCGTGTTTTCTTCTTTTAAAACAAGAGGTGAAAACACGACTTTGAAAACATGACCTTGAAGTCACGTTTTTTTAGGGCGCATGTTCTGCTATAAAGTTGCAAAATGGAATACATGACTTCAGGAAAATGCAACCTAAAGTCGCATTTTAATGCTCGCGTTTTCTGTTCAAAATTGTAGAAGACAAAACGTGACTTGTAAAAATGTGACCTTAGGTCACGTTTTGAACCTGCGTTTTCTTCATTCTGCAGTTTTTTTGCAGAAATTTCTAACTTTCTAAAAATTACACTTTTTACCCAATTGCTCAAAATGCATTTTAAATCATTTTTTGTCAAAATAATCAATGCGTGCACATGTAAAATGATCAAAACATGCATTTTACTCCTTTTTAACAAATAAAAAATGACTTTTACTCAAATGGAGGAGTGGAGTTTCTTGATCAAATTTTACTTTTTTCACCTCATTTGGTCATCTTTGCTTCTATTTTTCAAACCTACAAAAGAAAAATAATAAAAATAACTTAAACACATAATTTAAATATAAAATCACACTAAATTAATATATATTACCAAAATATTGGATTGCCTCCCAATTAGCACTTTTGCTTATAGTTGTTGACTTGAACATATAACCTTATTTTTCAAGGAGACTTTTTCAATGAATAATCCACCATTAGAGGGTGTGGTGGATCATTAAAAGGTGGTTTAATAGTAAAAGCCACATATTCAAAATATATAGGAGGTAGAAGTGGCTTACCTAACTAAAGTGATTCATAGATATTACTTTGAATATACGTCACTTGAGTACTCATCAAAGGAAGGTCCATATAACCTTTTTGAGCGATAATGACCTTGGAACCTTCATTTGTAAAACACTCCTCAAGAGGGGTTATGTATACATCATTCATGCTTGCCTCTTGAGGTTCAAACTTCATTCCAAAGGCATTATCATGTTAAATGGATATTTTTTAATTGAAACACACATTAGATGCATCATTTTCATCAAAATATATGCAATCCCTTTTCACATGCAACATGCTCACCATCCATGTTAGGGTCATTTCGCATATGATTAGAGGAAATAACTTCACACAAAACATGTAAATGACCTTGTATCATACCAAAGTGAGAAGCTAATTCATCTAATCTTTTCTCAACCCTATCAAAACGATCGGAGGTTGTATTTGCTAGATTTTCTATTGCTAATTATCAAGATGGCTTAGATTCATATTGAATACACTTGAGTGGGTAATTATGATAACATTGAGAATCACTATAAGTACATTGATTATGCCAACCATAAGCATAAGAATTGTTCCAATTATGACCATTTTGATCAAAACAAGGATTACAATGCCCCAATTCATCATAATAATCCACATTTTGTACTTTGTATACCTGTATGAGTAGTATGATAATATCCACATAAGTCACAAAGTATATGATTAGAATTAAAAGCATTAACATTTTTCTTTTGTTCAATCTCATGCATAATTGTGTCCAACGTTATATAATCAAGTTTACCAAGTTTATACCTTTGGTAATTTCTTGGTTACCTCTATCCATGAAGTTTTGCACATGATAACTATCCATTGCCGATCTTCGACTTGTTAAGCATTGTTCGCCCTTGTTTCCTACTCTCTGTGAGTCCCTAAACATTTTTTCAAAGTAAATCAAAAACAAATTTAGTCAAGAAGAATAAGTGACTCGACACTTACAAAAACAAGATATTAAGCACAAAACAAATGACTCAACAAGACACTAAACACAACAAAAACAAGTAAAATTTTCTAAATTAATAAAGTAGTTCTTAACACTGATATTGAGCAAATTTTTCCCAGCAATGGCACCCAAAACTTGATGAGCATGGGGTATATATATAACAATAAACTCATTTCACAGTCTAGTTTTGCATTTATAAATTCTAAATACTCCACACACAATTTTTTGCAAATATACGAGTTGAGAGCAAGTATAGGGTATTAAAGGTTGATCCCGTAGAGAAGATTGTCAATTACGATTTTTTTTGAACTCCTTTATTATTTTAACTATTACAAAAGTAAGAAATTAACTCTACACTATAAACATGAGATAAAAGTAATATAAATAACAATATATAGCTCCTAGAGGTATGAAATTCCTCACTATTCTTGCAAATAAAGTTACCGGTTAAGTGAATGCTATTATCTTGGCTAGTTATGGCATAATTTCCTAATGTATGTGAAACCTACTCTCATAGTGAATCAATTATACTTGTAGCTAAGCCATACCTACTCTCGTGATTATGAAATTAATTGCAAGCTTATTTCTTCTATGAAATTACATGAAACAAATCATTAAAGCCACATAAGTGCACCTCTACTCTCGTGAGTGTATTCCTTAGGTTTATTACCTTCTTGAATGAGTATTAAATTCCAATTCTCATTGCAAATGTAGCACCTTAAGATTATCACAATTAATGGGTGATTAATCATGATTAGATAAGCAGAAGTGATTAATAACTTGGTCAAAATAATATCATCAAATAACCAAGTAAATATCACAAACAAGATATAGCAAGTTCATCCATAACTCTAGGCATAAACTTTAGCAAATTATGAAAAGAATGAAAACAAGATCCAAATTTGTATTATAGCTAAACATGAACTTAAATACAAAAGAGAAAGCAATAGGAGAGAAGTCACCCTTGTCACATGAACTTCAAGCTCTCCATCTTTGCTCCTCAAATCTTTACCCAAATCCAACTACAAATACAAGAAGGATCAACTACACTAGCTATACTATACTACCCTAACTAATGAACTAAGGAGATTCTATTGAAAACTATATTTTTGTGGAGTTTCTCTAGCTTTCCAAAGTTGTGAAAGTGTCCTCCAAGGTTGCTATTTATAGAGAGATTCAAGTTCAAGATGAGTTGTTTTTAGTTGGCATTTTTGACTCTTGAAACTCTCAAAGGTTTCTTCTCAAAGTTTCCATGCTCATCTACTCATTTCCAACCAGAATCTTTGCAGAAAAGTTGGTCAAAAAGGTTGTGTGAATAAAGCACAAGTTGCAGCCGTAAAAGACGAATACGCGACCTCGAAAACGCGACCTTAGGTTGTATATTGTACCCCAAGTATTGCTCTTTTGCAGGTTTGCTCATTTCTGGTCAATTTTCTCTTTGCTCTGCTTTTAGTCCAACTTCAACTGCTATTTTCTCAATTATAGATGCTAAAATAGCTCTTGTATGAAAGTTGTAGATATTTGAGTTAACTTTCCAATGCATTAAGCATTATCCAATTTGGAGCTGTGTAGACTGAGAAATGACTAAAATATCCTCTACTGGTCAAAACTCTGTTTCAACTTTCGATAATGAAAATGTACTTCTGTATTTCAACATTTTGACAATGAAAATGACTGAATTGGGCTTCGATGTCTCATGCCAAATATAGATCTATCTCTCAACTTCAAAATGGTATAAGAATCATCTCAATCCAATACTTGTAGCACAAGAAATAACCAAAATACCATAAGGTGTCAAAACTAGAAAACTCCCATCTCGTATATTAAGTTGCATTTCATCTTTTGCACTTCATATTCTCTTTCTATCACTCCAAACAATCATCAATCATCCAATTATCTTCTCAATTCATGCCATTTGATGATTAAATTTTTAGATCTACAAAAACACGAAGTTTTCACCATTAAAATCTATAGAATGTAACTTTTACATTTATACCACAAAAATGCATATTTTCACTAGAATCTTAGTTAATTAGCTATAAAAGTAAATAAAACACACCAAAAAATATAAATAAAACACACAAAATATGCACTTATCAACTATAAAAAATGTAGTCTTCACTAGTTTTTCTTAGTTCATTAGTATAGTATAGTTAGTGTAGTTTATCTTTCTTATACTTATAATTAGATTTGAATGAAGAATTGAGGAGCAAGATGGAGAGCTTGGAGCTCATGTGACAAGAGTGACTTCTCTCCTATCATTTTTTCTTTTATATTTGAGTTCATGTTTAGCTAAAATACCAGTATGGTCTTTTCTTTCATTCTCTTCATGTTTAGCTAAAGTTTATGCCTAGAGTTATGGATGAACTTTCTATAATTTGTTTGTGATATTTGCTTGGTTAATTTATGATATTGTTTTGAACAAGTTATTTACCACTTTTGCTTTTCTAGTCATGATTAATTAGCCATTAATTGTAATAATTTTAAGGTGTTAAATTTGCAATGAGAATTGACATTTAACACTAGTTCAAAAAATTGATAAACTTAGGAAGTACACTCACAAGAGTAGAGGTACACCTTTGTGGTTTTAGTAATTTATTTCTTGTAATTTCACAAAGGTAATGAACTTGCAGTTAATTTCATAACCACGAGACTAGATATGGTTTAGTTACAAGTATAGCTGATTTACTACAAAAATAGGTTTCAAATACATTAGAAAATATGCCATAACTAGCCAAAACAATAACATTCAATTAACCAACAATTTCACTTGCAAGAGTAGTGAGGAATTCCATAACCCTAAGAGCTTTTTATTGTTATTTTTACTTCTTTTATTTCATGTTTGTAGTGTAGATTTAACATCTTGCACTTGTAAGAGTCTAAATAATAAAGGAATTCGAAAATAATCGGTAATTGATAATCTTCTCTGTAGGATCGACACCTAATATCCCTATACTCGACAAACGATCTGTATACTTGCAGTAAATAAGGTGACAAGTGTCTATTTTACCTAATAGTTTGTATATATTTTAGTTCATTTGTAATTAAATTGAGCTCCTAAGGCAACGGGAGTGACTATTTTGACAATATTTGATGTTCTTAAATAACTTTGAGAAAACTTGTGAATTCATCCCTTTTACTTGTTAAAGTTTGTCAATTTTGGTAGGGATGGATGAGCAATGACAATACGGGGTCATTTACAAAAAATCATCACCGGATTGGATGAGAGTATACTGGGCCAGATAGTAAATTTCAAGTCAGATACCAAATCAGATACCCATTAGAAGGTTTAGCAAGAGAAAGGGTGTTGAGTAACATACGACATCGAATTGAAGAAGTGAAGCCAGATAATCATTAGAGGATTTTTCGACAAAGTGTATTTAGCAGTATACGGCGCCAGATAGTGAAATTCGCTTCGGATACCATGTCGTATACTTGAGCGGGAAACTTTTGCAAGTTGTGCAACTTGTTGCACAACTTGCAGCCATCTTTTCATCCTTCTTTCTTGCGGCATCCATGACACTCTAGCAATCACTTTTTGGGCCCAACCTATCAACTTTTGTCAACTTTATGTCACTCTATTGTAAGCTTTTGATTCTTCAAGACCAAACCAAGCTTCTTGTGAAAGATTCAAGGGAACTTGAAGATTATAAATAGAGGGAGCTTTCTGGAGCTTTAGGGGTTTTAGTTTTTAGTAATTAGTTTGAGAGAGGGAGAGAGCTTTGGAGCAAAAGAGAGAAAAAAAATGGGAGAAAAAAAAAGGGTTGTGTCTTGCCCTTTGAGACAAGACACAAACCCACCACATTCATAGCTTTTTCCATTTTTATTAGTTTGTAGGATTACATTAGAACTTGTGTTATGTATCTATTCAAGTAAAAGCTGAACAAGGAAGAAGATCGGTGACATGCGTGAGGTATACATATATAACTAGCTTATCCACAATCAAGTTTTATATTTATATTTTCTAAATACCCTACACGCAATTTTTCTACAAGTATACAGGTCATGAGCGAGTTAGGGTATTAAGAGTCGAACCCATAGGGAAGATTTTCAATTACCGGTGATTTTCGAACTTCTTTATTATGTAGACTACCATAAGCATAAAAGTAATGAAAATAACACTAGAAAACTCCTAAAGATATGAAATTCCTTATTACTCTTGCAAATGAAGTTACCAGTTAAGTGAATGCTATTATCTTGGTTAGTTATGGCATAATTTCCTCATTTATGTGAAACCTACTCTCATAGCGAATCAGCTATACTTGTAGCTAAATCATACCTACTCTCGTGGTTATGAATTAACTATAAGTTCATTTCTTCTATGAAATTACATGAAACAAGTCACTAAAGCCACAAAGGTGTCCTCTACTCTCGTGAGTGAACTCTCTTGGTTTATCAGTTCCTTGAACTAGTGTTAAATTCCAATTCTCATTGCAAACTTAACACTTTTAGATAATCACAACTAATGGCTGGTTAATCATGATTAGAAAAGCAAAAGTGATAAATAACTTGTTTAAAACAATATCATCAAATAATCAAGTAAACATCACTAACAAGATATAGAAATTTCATCCTTACTTTAGGCATAAACTTTAACTAAACATGAAAAATAAGATCCAAACTTGTATTATAACTAAACATGAAATCAAATACAAAACAGAAAATGATAGGAGAGAAGTCACCTTTGTCACATGAGTTTCAAACTCTCCATCTTTGCTTCTCATCTTCATCCAAATCTAACTACAAATACAAGAAGGAAAAACTACACTAACTATATTATACTACTCTAACTAATGAACTAAGGAAATTCTAGTGAAGACTACATTTTTGTGGAGTTTTTCTAACCTTCCAAAGTTGTGAAAATGTTCTCCAAAGGCTGCTATTTATAGAGAGAATTCATGCAAGAGACAAAGTGTTTAATCATACCTTGAGCCCACAAACAAGCTAGAAATGAGTTGTAAAGCTTCTTTTGCAGTTGTCTTGGGCTGTTTCCACCGATATTCTTGCAGGAAAATGGATAAAAAATGCTTGTGTGAAAAAAACACAAGTTGTAGAGCAAGTTGCAGCTGAAATTGAGGAATACACGACTTCAAAATATGCAACTTCAAACCACGTATTCATCAAGTCGCATTTTCACTTCTATGCATTTGGCACCATTTAAACTGCTATTGTCTCAATGATAGAGGCCAAACTAACTCTTGTGCAGAACATCGAAGTTATAGCCCTTTGAGTTAAGTTTCGAATGCCTCAAGAATCATCTCATTTGGAGCTCTGTGGACTGAGATATGACCAACACACTATCAAATGGTCAGAGCTCTGTTTCAGCTTTTGACAGCTGAGTTGCACTTCTGTATTTTGACTTTTTGACTATCAAAACGACTGAACTGGATTTCGACGTCTTCATACTAAATGTAGATCTATCTCTTAGCTTAAAAATGGTATAAGAATCACCTCAATCTAATGTTTGTAACTCAAGATATAGCCGAAATACCACAAGCTATCAAAGCTGTCTTAACTTGCATTTCCTCCTTTGAAAGTTTTACACTTCATGTCTTCTTTAAACCACTTTAAATTATTATCAATCATCCAAATATCTTTTCAAATCACTCCATTTGATGATTGAATCTTTAAACCAATAAAAGCATGAAGTTTTTACCATTAAAATCCATAGAAATGCAATTTTTACACTTTAAACCACAAAATGCATATTTTCACCAGAAACCTAGTTAATTATGTGACGTCCCCCACTTCTCTCAAGGGCGAACCCTAGGGTGTCTACGGGACGCCTGCCCAACTCTCGCCAGGACTCGGTACAAATTCAATTCAAAATTAAGAATAACCAAGCAGTACTAAAAGTCAAAAATATAAATGAAGGTCAGTTCCTTAATAATCGATTAAATCTTACATCATAAGTTACCAAAACATCTTACAATCCCAAAATATACAGTTTCCAAAAGTTGACTAAATGAATACATTCAAAATTCTAATAAAAGGCCATCAAGTCGACCTCTCCATCATTCCTTCCATTTTAGCTCCTGTTAAAGAAAATAAATCTAACGGGGTGGGGGGATGCTCGTGACGCCAAGAAAACATGCAAGACAATTATTTCAATAATATTAGCGCTTACACACTAGTGAGACTATAATATTCAAGAAATTTCACAATTTATAATAAACACTCTTGAGTAGGATACAGAAGCTCTTCGGAGCTAATGATTTCTTATTTTGCCCAAGTTCAATTTTTAATACCCTCTCGGGATGACACCCCGTCCCCCGGGTAGGTAATTGAGTTCATAGCCTTTCACGTATTCCATGTATGTTTCTGAGACGACTCGAGAGGTACCTCCCACCCAAATCGGTGTGTTACTTACTATCATTCAGAGGTCGATGAGACATCGCTCCAATCGACTTAGAATGCTTTAGGATTCTGAGACGATCCGAGAGATACCTCCTACCCGGATCGGTGTGGTACTTACTATTGTTCAGAGGTCTAGGGCACTGAGACGATTCGAGAGGTACCTCCCACCAAATCGGTGTGGTACTTGCTGTCGTTCAGAGGTCGATGAGACATCGCTCCAATCGACTTATGCAGCCATAGCACAATTAATCATTTGATGTCATTCAAGCATTTAATATATTCAAGCATTCATTTCATTTCCATCAAGTTATGTAATTCAAGCATGAGTCATTTATTTCAAATGAGAACGAGTGTGATAAAGTACACACTCGGCTCTATTTTCAAATCTCAAGTCATTGATAACAAGTAAGCACGTATCAAGTTCACAGGATTTCAACTATTCATGCACGTAATATCCATGTACAATTACCAATCATATTCATTCAAGTAATAAGTATCACGGAGTTACACGAGAAAGAGGACGAGGGAGATAAAGTACACCCTTACCTCGGCAAATTTACGTATTATATATAACATTCGTATAATTAATATCTCAATCACATAAGCATTTAACATACACTTGACACTCACCAAATAAATAAAGAAGAAATGTCACTTGACGTTCAGGCGTCCACCGTGGAATCCTCTTGAAGGTATTCGTGCGAGCCTGAACAATTAATAGTGAACAATTACTTATAAACCCCAATTATGCTTGTACAATCTTAGAAGATCTCGCTAAAATGAGTCTAAATTACTCGCGAATTAAGGCTCAAAAGAGGGTTTTTAAAGTACAAGAGAAATCGAGTTTTCATCTTTGAAATCAAGTATAAAACGTTCAAGTAATATTGAAGGAATAAGGAGGATTCGAAAAACTTCATTTCGTTAAGATTCGGAAATTTCAGTTTTGATACGAGATCTTTGAAAAATCGTATCTCAATCTTTACAAGTCCAAAATTGGAAAACTTGGTACCGTTGGAAACCTCTTAGAAAGTACTAAAAGTTCTTAAAAGACAATTTTCCATGATTCCAAATTAAAGGTATCCAAAAATTAGCTCAAAGTTGCTGTTCTGGGGCATTGAAGACAGGTTTAGGTTGGTTTTTGGCCAAATTTGAAAATTCGGAAAATTCACTTGATCCGAAATAACCTCTGAAATTTGGAAATTTATTAGAGTTTCAATCCAAGTTTAAAACAAAACAAACGGAACAAGATTCGAAGTTTTGAGTACCAAGATACGGTAGTTCAAAGTTACCCAAATTTCCTTGCTAAACAAGGGTTTTCCAACATCAAGTCATGAACTTTGGAAATTTAGTTGAACCATGAAACGGCCTCAGAATAATACCAAAATTAGCAGTATAATACTACCATATAAGGGTTGTTCCTCTACCAAATTTCATGGAGAAATAAGCGCAAAACATGGGTTAACAAAACCGTTGAAATCACAAGAAATTCTAAGGCTAAACTGCCTTTGAACTTCCATTTTGCCATTTCCAAACATTTGTTCAAGGAACATCTCAAACATGGTTCATTCTAGTAGGAAATGTCCAAAATATGTTCAAGGTACATTCGATAGATGATTTACACTAAGAAGTTTCGGATAACAAGTCCCAAACCATAGTTAGTTTCAAATCTGTCCAAAACACTGTTTTCGTTCACAAAGTCAGTTTTGAATTTCGATCATAAATCACTCAATTCAACTCGGAATTGAGCGTGGTTTGTGGCGTTAGAAAATAGACTCATACTATATTTTCTCAGAAAAAACTATTTTCAAAATCTGTCCATAACCAGCTCATACGTGAGCATCAAATCGCAGTTCATAATTTGTCTCCCAATGACAAACGAAACAAGGCAGCAAATTTTAAACGAATGGTTTGACTCACTCGAGAGGAACCAGAATGTGCATTTTATATCAAATGAAAGGTGGGAATGTCTAGTTTCCAGTGCCGTAAATGACACTCGATTC